>NW_027505302.1:0-200232 GCF_021521415.1 Bidens hawaiensis | reverse complement strand
TTTTCTTTTACTTTATTACCCCTCGAAACTACGCCTGCCTCGGCCCATCGTGGCTTAGGAATAACAATGTCAAATCACATTTGTAAATTCAAGTCTCTACTCTATGTCACCTCAGCAAACACCGCAGCGTTCGACTTAGTTAAGTATACGTAAGTATACACAATGATTGTACTTCCCGCGGAAAGCGTCCTACGATCAGGGTGGTGCGATGTGCCCATCGCGTACTACCACATATGTAAGGATCCATACACACGTATACCACAGCCTGAGGGCTAGGTTTATACTTTCATTTATAATGGTTTTGGGGACATATAGTCCCTTGTAAACATTTTCATATAACATGTTTGACTCATTTGAAAACAAGTTTTAAAGTTTGGGGGCGTATTCACCTTTTCTCTTTCTGATCGGCTTCACTCACCTTCCGAGGGTCTTTTTCTTTTTATCTCGCACCTATAGTACGAGTATAAACATTTGTTAGTCGGATATACAATCCGGCTTCAGACCTTTCGTCTTTTTTTATAACTCTACCTCGATGAACCTTTAGTTCATAAATCTCTTTTACTTGAAAACCTTTAGTTTAAAAGTAATTATAAACCTTTAGTTTATTTATAAAATTCATAAATCTCTTTTCAAAGAAACGTATTATTTTATTTTTATTATTTAAGAATACTCATTATTGCTTAAATAATAATTTCATAACAAAGAATATACATATATACTTGCACTCATATATACATATTTACAATTCAATCTTATTTTCTTTTCTTTGTTACGTTTATTTCTCTTTTATCGAGGCATCGAGTATAATCTCGACTTAAGGCCTAAGCCTTTAATATAATATTATATTATATTCATTTGTCGTTACGCCTAACCTTTTTGGCGTTTAGAAACTCTAGGAACTTGAGCAGCACTCCAACGCCGCTTCACTTTCTCGATCAGCTTTGGCACATCAAAGATAACACCAATCTTCGAAAATTGATGACATGCCTTTTGAGAGCAAACACCTTCCTTGGTCGTGTATGGGTGGCGGGTGGCACAAACTTCCAGGTAACGTTGACATTGAAAACGGGGATCGGAACAATGAAATCGAGGTATTATGGCACGTTTTTTGAGATGGATCGGGTCGGAATTCCGGAGTTTAGAGAGAGAGTAGAGAGATGAGAGATATCAGGTTTTGGTGTGAGTTGGAATGAATCCCGTGCCTTCTATTTACAGCCAAAATTTGGATCCTGTCGCGGTACGCGACGACGTCCTGGGCACCCGTCGCGTAGCGCAACGTAGCCTTGCGTAGTCACAACATAGGTCTGCCACATGCCACCACGTGGCAGACGGTGTGCCACGTGTTAACACGTGGCGGAAGTCGTGCCACGTATCGGGACACGTGGCGAGAGGTGTGCCACGGGTGGACACGTGGCAGGCTTGTGCCAAAGGTGTCAGGACACGTCATCGCGGTACGCGATGACGTAGGCTCAACAGCGATCGCTGTTGACTCTTCTAGAACCATTTTGACTAAACCCGTCGCGGTACGCGATGGGCTCGTCTTTTTTCCCGTCGCTTATCGCGATAGGACAAGAAAGCAGAATTTTCACTTTAAACCCTAAGGTTTGGAATTCAGCATATTTAGTCCCTTAACTTTTAGAAAGTTTACATTTTGAACTTGAAATTTTCACGATGTTACATCCTCCCCACCTTGAAATAATCTCGTCCTCAAGATTTCTTTACAAGAACAAGTGGGGTTATTTCTTTCTCATTTCCGATTCGAGTTCCCATGTATATTCGGGCCCTCTACGCGAGTCCCATTTGACTTTCACAATTTTCAACGTCCTTCTTTTTAATTTCTTTTTGTTCGAATATTCAATTTGAATTGGACGTTCTACGAATTTTTATTTTAAATTTATTTCAACATATTTTAATGGCATGGCTAATGATTCGTCGGTCAAACATTTACGCAGATTCGAAACATGGAACACATCATGTATCCCTTGCATTTCCTCGGGCAGTCGCAAACGATATGCAACAGTGCCGATTCGTTCAAGTACCTCAAAGGGTCCAAGGCTCGGACTCTCTTTGGCTTTTCATGTTTCTTACGACTTAAGGCGTCAGCCACGACGTTGTCTTTGCCTTCATGGTAAACAATCTCACAATCATAGTCATTGAGTGTTTCCATCCATCGCCGTTGGCGCATGTTTAGCTCCTTTTGATCGAAGATGTTCTTTAGACTTTTGTGATCAGTGTACACGGTAAATCTTACTCCATAGAGATAGTGCCTCCATATCTTAAGTGCAAAGATTATGGCACCTAACTCTAGATCGTGAGTCGTGTAATTCTTCTCGTGTACCTTAAGTTGACGAGAGGCGTAAGCGATTACTTTCTTGCGTTGCATTAGTACGCATCCCAAGCCGGAATGAGACGCGTCACTAAATACCACAAAATCCTCAGTACCTTCTGGCAAGGCAAAGATAGGTGCTTGGGTGCGTTTCTTATTGAGTATATCGAACGCCTCTTGTTGCTTTGTTCCCCATTCATATTTGATATTCTTGCGAGTTAAGGAGGTTTGAGGAGCAGCGATTCGGGAAAATTTTTCAATAAACCTACGGTAATAGCCGACTATACCTAAGAAACTTCTGACTTCGGTTGGCGATTTTGGGATCTCCCACTTAGAGATAGCTTCAATCTTAGTGGGATCGACTTAAATACCGTTGACGCTGATGATGTGACCTAGAAATTGTACTTCTTGTAACCAGAATTCGCATTTTGAAAATTTAGCATACAACTTCTCGGTTCTAAGAATTTCGAGCAGAGTTCGGAGATGGACTTCATGATCAGCCTTAGACTTAGAATAAATAAGTATATCGTCGACGAATACGATAACAAATTTATCTAAGTAAAGCTTACAAATTCGGTTCATCATGTCTATGAACGCGGCTGGCGCATTAGTGAGTCTGAATGGCATAACGGTGAACTCATAATGGCCAAACCTTGTTCAAAAGGCAGCTTAGGAGTATCCTAGGATTGGACTTTGAGTTGGTGATAGCAGGAACGAAGATCGATTTTGGAAAAGAAGCTTGCACCTTGAAGTTGGTCGAAAAGATAATCGATTCGAGGGAGTGGATATCGGTTTTTGATTGTGACTGTTCAACGCACGATAATCGATACACATTCGCATGGATCCATCCTTCTTTTGATAAATAGGATTGGCGCTCCCCATGGTGACGAACTCGGTCGAATGAAACCTTTCTCAAGCAGTTCATCGAGTTGTTTCTTTAACTCCTTCATTTCAGGCGGCGCCAAGCGATACGGAGCTTTGGCGATTGGAGCAGTACCGGGAATAAGATCAATCCTAAACTCTACTTCGTGGTCAGGAGGGATTCCGGGAAGTTCATCTGGAAAGACATCAGAAAAGTTGGAGACTATAGGTACGTCCTTTATCTCCTTTGGCTTCGACTCTTCAGTGACGTAGGCCATGAATGCTAAGCATCCTTGATTTAAACATTTGTTAGCCCTAATCATGGAAATGATGCTAACTTGGCGTGCTTTTAGAAGCACGGTGGCTGGAGCATTACATAATCCAAATGGCATTCTTCGGTAAGCGAAGGTTCCGTATGAACATGTGAAAGTGGTTTTCTCCTGATCTTTAGGAGCGATGAGAATTTGAAAATATCTGGAGAATCCGTCAAGAAAACATTAGAACATTTTCCCAGATAATCTCTCAAGCATTCGATTGATAAAGGGAAGTGGAAAATGATCTTTTCTTGTGGCGTCATTAAGCTTCCGGTAATCAATGCAAACTCTCTATCCTGTGATGGTCCTCATTGGTATCAGCTCGTCCTTCTCGTTCATTACGACCGTCATTCCTCCCTTCTTGGGTACTACTTGAAGGGGACTAACCCAAGGTGAATATGAGATTGGGTAGATTAATCCGACATCCATTAGTTTGATTACTTCCTTCTTCACCACATCTTGCATTTTGGGATTGAGACGTCTTTGATATTGGACCACGGGTTTGTATTCCTCCTCCATGAGAATTTTGTGAGTACAAAAGGAGGGACTGATGCCCTTGATATCCATGATCTTCCATGCGATAGCCTTCTTATGGATCTTAAGAACCTTAAGAAGCTCGTCTTTCTCTTCTTTGAAAAGGTGAGATGAAATAATTACTGGGAGTTGAGAATCTTTTTCTAAAAAGGCGTATTCGAGATGATTTGGTAGTTCTTTTAATTCTAAGGCTGGTGGTTCTTCGATTTATGGTTTTGATTTTTCATTGCATTCAGTAATGTCATATATTTCTTCTGATGTTTCCTGATAATCATTTTTGATATTTTCGTTTTCTAAAATGGGTTTGTTGAGTGTTTTGTCTAAGGCTTGTGTATCTAGTGGTGTATTGATGGAGGAATCTCGCATATAGCAACTCACGATGGAATCTATGATGTCAACACAGTATAGTGTGTCATCGTGTTGTTGCGAATATTGCATAGATTTTCCTATGTCAAAAGTGATTGCCTCGTCATTGACCCTGAGAGTGAGCTTGCCAGTGCAAACATCAATAATAGAATTTGCGGTGGTTAACCTAAAATCAGCGGTACACTTTTGTCTTATCCATGTCTAGAATTACAAAATCTACCGGGAAAACAAATTTGTCAATTTTGACAAGCATGTTTTCAACAATTCCCCAAGGATATTTAACAGATCGGTCAGCTAATTGAATGCTCATGCGGGTGAGTTTTGGTTCTCCTATCCCTAGTTTTGCAAACACCGCATAAGGCATTAAATTAATACTAGCTCCTAGGTCAGCCAGGGCATTGCTAACAGACAAATTTCCTATAAGACAAGGGATAGTAAAGCTCCCTAGATCGATCATTTTTGTTGGCAGCTTTCTTTGGAGGACTGCTGAACATTCTTCACTTAGGTTGACATGTGAGAGTTCCTCCAGCTTCCTTTTGTTTGTCAGCGCTTCTTTGAGAAACTTGGCATATTTTGGCATTTGAGCGATGGCTTCGACGAAAGGGATATTGATATGGAGTTGTTTGAAGAGTTCTAAAAACATCCCCTACTGAGCTTCCAATCGTTCCTGCTTCAGCCTTCCAGGGTATGGAATAGGTGGAACATAAGTTCGGACTGGCTCAATGGGTTGTACGGTGCCTGTCGGGGTCAGTTTGTCCTGCGTTTCATCATGAGACTCCTTTTCCGTAACTGGTCCTGAAGTGGGTGAGGTAACAGTAGTTGTACCGTTTCTGAGTGTAACAGTGTTAGCTGTTGCATTCGGGTTGATGGTTGTGTTGCTTGGAAGAGCGCAGGTGGTCTTTCGGATAATTGTCGGGCAATTTGTCCGATTTGAGTTTCTAGATTCTGGAGTGATGCTTGTTGGCTTTTGAGATCGGCTTCATGTTTTAACAACACTCCACTGATATCAACAGCTCTTGAGTCGGCCTTCTTCTCTGCTTCGTTTGTTTTGGTCATGAGTTGGATTAACATTTCTTCGATCTTTGAGTAGATTGGGTTTTGATGGCTACTAGAACTTTGATCTTGAAATTGAGGTTTAGGATGGAAGGGTTGATTCATCAGTCTTTTCTCGAATCTGGGTAAGGGTTGAGTGTTTCCTCCGTCTTTCCAGCTGAAATTCGGGTGGTTTCTCCATCCTGGATTGTAGTTGTTGCTGAAAGCGTTGTTCTGTCGAGCGATGAAATTGACTTCTTCCATGGCCATAATGGCACGTTTTTCGAGATGGATCGAGGGTCGGAATTTCGGAGTTTTGAGAGAGAGTAGAGAGATGAGAGATATAAGGTTTTGGTGTGAGTTGGAATGAATCCCGTGGCCTTCTATTTATAGCAAAAATTTAGATCCTGTCACGGTACGTGACGGCGTCCTGGGCACCCGTCGCATAGCGAGATGTAGCCTTGTGCAGTTACAACATAGGTCTGCCATGTGTCGTCACATGGCAGACGGTGAGCTACCTGTTAAAACGTGGCGGACGTTGTGCCATGTGTCGGGACACGTGGCGAGAGGTGTGCCACGTGTGGACACGTGGCAGGCTTGTGCCAGAGGTGTCAGGATACGCGATGACGTAGGCTCAACAGCGATCGCTGTTGACTCTTCTAGAACCTTTTTGACCAAACCCGTCGCGGTACGCGATGGGCTCGTCTTTTGTCCCGTCGCATATAGCGATAATACAAGAAAGCAGAATTTTCACTTTAAACCCTAAGGTTTGAAATTTGGCATATTTATTCCCTTAACTTTTAGAATGTTTACATTTTGAACTCGAAATTTTCACGATGTTACATCCTCCCCATCTTGAAATAAATCTCGTCCTCGAGATTGCTTTACAAGAACAAGTGGGGTTATTTCTTTCTCATTTCCGATTCGAGTTCCCATGTATATTCGGGCCCTCTACGCGAGTCCCATTTGACTTTCACAATTTTCAACGTCCTTCTTTTTAATTTCTTTTTTTTCGAATCTTCAATTTGAATTGGACGTTCTGCGAATTTTTATTTTTCATTTGTTTCAACAACATTTAATGGCATGGCAAATGATTCGTCGGTCAAACATTTACGCAGATTCAAAACATGGAACACATCATGTATCCCTTGCATTTCCTCGGGCAGTTGCAAATGAAATGAAACAGTGTCCATTTGTTCAAGTACCTCAAAGGGTCCAACGAATCGAGGACTTAGTTTTCCTTTCTTTTCGAAGCTCACGACGCCTTTTCGAGGCGAAACTTTCAATAATACTTTGTCACCAACATTGAACTCCAACGGCTTAAGACGGACATCGACGTAACTCTTTTGGCGATCACGTGCAGTCTTAAGTCGTTCTCGGATTTGAAGGATTTTGTCGGTGGTTTCTTGGACTATTTCGGGTCCAGATAATTGATTTTCTCTGGTTTTAGACCAACACACAGGCGTTCTACACTTTCTACCATACAACGCCTCGAATGGTGCGGCTTGAATACTTGTGTGATAGCTATTATTATACGAGAATTCCATTAGGGGTAAGTGGTCATCCCAACTTCCACTAAATCAATCACACAAGCTCGAAGCATGTCTTCCAACGTTTGAATCGTCTTTTCGCTTTGCCCATCGGTTTGCGGATGATAGGCGGTGCTAAGGTTAAGCTTTGTACCGAGTGCTTGTTGGAAGCTTTTCCAGAAATGAGACGTAAAACGACTGTCTCGATTAGAGATTATAGATAGCGGCACTCCATGCATAGCATCAATGGTGTTTACATAGATACGCGCTAATCTATCCATAGGGTATGATTCATTGATGGGTATAAAATGCGCGGACTTTGTTAGGCGGTCCATAATTACCCAAATAGAATTATGTTGACGAGTCGTTTTAGGGAGTTTGGTAATAAAATCCATGGTTATTAGCTCCCACTTCCATACGGGAAGTTCGGGTTGCTGAAGCAATTTTGAAGGCTTTTGGTGTTCAGCCTTGAATTTCAAACATGTTAAACATTTCGCCACATGCGAAGCGACATCCCTTTTCATCCCATTCCACAAATAGTTTGATTTGAGGTTATGGTACATTTTGTCACTCCCGGGATGCATCATATACTTTGATTTGTGAGCCTCATTCAGAATTTTCTCACGCAAGTCCCCAACGATTGGTACCCAAATTCTATTGCCGAGTCTAAGGATACCATCATCACCCTTGACTAGCGAGTCAATGGTGCCGCTACGCTTTTCGTCAGAGATTTGGTTTTCATTGATCTCTTGAGTTTGGGCAGTTTTGATTTGTTCGAGGAGATAAACTTGGAGTTCTAGCCTCAAGGCTCGGACTCTCTTTGGCTTTTCATGTTCCTTACAACTTAAGGTGTCAGCCACGACGTTGTCTTTGCCTTCATGGTAAACAATCTCACAATCATAGTCATTGAGTGTTTCTATCCATCGCCGTTGGCGCATGTTAAGCTCCTTTTGATCGAAGATGTTCTTTAGACTTTTGTGATCAGTGTACACGGTAAATCTTACTCCATAGAGATAGTGCCTCCATATCTTAAGTGCAAAGATTATGGCACCTAACTCTAGATCGTGAGTCGTGTAATTCTTCTCGTGTACCTTAAGTTGACGAGAGGCGTAAGCGATTACTTTCTTACGTTGCATTAGTACGCATCCCAAGCCGGAATGAGACGCGTCACTAAATACCACAAAATCCTCAGTACCTTCTGGCAAGGCCAAGATAGGTGCTTGGGTGAGTTTCTTTTTGAGTATATCGAACGCCTCTTGTTGCTTTGTTCCCCATTCATATTTGATATTCTTGTGAGTTATGGAGGTTTGAGGAGCAGTGATTCAGGAAAAGTTTTCAATAAACCTACGGTAATAGCCGACCAAACCTAAGAAACTTCTGACTTCGGTTGGCGATTTTGGGATCTCCCACTTAGAGATAGCTTCAATCTTAGTGGGATCGACTTAAATACCGTTGACGTTGATGATGTGACCTAGAAATTGTACTTCTTGTAACCAGAATTCACATTTTGAAAATTTAGCATACAACTTCTCAGTTCTAAGAATTTCGAGCAGAGTTCGGAGATGGACTTCATGATCAGCCTTAGACTTAGAATAAATAAGTACATCATCGATGAATACGATAACAAATTTATCTAAGTAAAGCTTACAAATTCGGTTCATCATGTCTATGAACGCGGCTGGCGCATTAGTGAGTCCGAATGGGATAACGGTGAACTCATAATGGCCATACCTTGTTCGAAAGGCGGTTTAGGAATATCCTCGGATTGGACTTTGAGTTGGTGATAGCAGGAACGAAGATCGATTTTGGAAAAGAAGCTTGCACCTTGAAGTTGGTCGAAAAGATAATCGATTCGAGGGAGTGGATATCGGTTTTTGATTGTGACTTTGTTCAACGCACGATAATCGATACACATTCGCATGGATCCATCCTTCTTTTTGATAAATAGGATTGGCGCTCCCCATGGTGACGAACTCGGTCGAATGAAACCTTTCTCAAGCAGTTCATCGATTTGTTTCTTCAACTCCTTCATTTCAGGCGGCGCCAAGCGATACGGAGCTTTGGCGATTGGAGCAGTGCCTAGAATAAGATCAATCCTAAACTCTACTTCGTGGTCAGGAGGGATTCCGGGAAGTTCATCAGGAAAGACATCAAAAAAGTTGGAGACTATAGGTACGTCCTTTATCTCCTTTGGCTTCGATTCTTTCGTGACGTAGGCCATGAATGCTAAGCATCCTTGATTTAAACATTTGTTAGCCCTAATCATGGAAATGATGCTAACTTGGCCCGCGTCTTTGTCCCCTTCAATTAGAATCGTTCGTTTATCGGGGGCTTGAAGTTCAACGGTTTTGCTATTGCAGATGATATGAGCATGGTTATTGGATAACCAATCCATACCAAGAACAATATCAAAACGAGCAAGTGCCATAGGTAAGAGCTGGATAGGTAAGATATAACTGGCTAAATGAATTTTTCCGTTTTCAAGGGCTTCGGAGATCTTAACGATTTCGCCACTAGCAGTCTCGACGCTTAGAGTTTTATCTAACTTTGTTAAAGGTTCGTTTAATAGACTACAAAAACTATAATCTATGAAACATAAATTGGCACCCGAATCAAATAAAACTCTAGCATAGGTGTCGTTGACTAGGAACGTACCGGTGATGGTTTCCGGCATGTCAGCGGCTTTTTTTGTGTCGAGTACAAAGACTCGCGCGTTTCCCTTCTTGTCTTTGCCACTTCCACCCGCACCACCAGTCGCGGGTTTGTTCTTTGGGCATTCGAAACTAAGATGACCCATCTCCTTGCAATTGTAGTATGTCATCTTTTTCTTCCAACAGTCTGCTGCAGCATGACCTGTACGATTGCATGATTCACAAACCTTAGGAGGTGGAGTGAAGTTGCATCGACCTTTGTGATACCTCCTGCATGTCTTGCATGGCGTGGCGTTGGGATTGAATCGACTTTGGTGTTGGTTTACGCCTTTGCCTTTGAAGTTGGCACTTCCTCCAGATCTCCCTTGGGTTGTTGTTATTGTAACCTTCTTATCTTCTTCCTTATTGCGGATCATACCGCCCATCAAGTAACCAGCTAACTCCATCGCGGAGTCAGCAGTTTGAGGTAAGTGAGACCTCACCATATCGCGGATTTCCCACGGCAGTACCCAAATGTATCGGGTAACCTTGCTGGATTCCGGATTCACCAGCTAGGGAACCAGACGACAATATTCGTGAAACTTGGTGTTGTATTCACGAAGGTTCGTCCCCACGACCTTATGATTGAGAAATCTAGTTTGGATTTGGTCGGTTTCATGCATGGGACAAAACATTCCCATCAACATAGCCTTGAACTCATCCCAACTTAATTTATACATAACCTCTCTCCCTTTACTCATAAGCATAGTATTCCACCACTCGAGCGCCTCTCCCTTAAACATAAGTGCGGAATATTGGATCTTCTCCTCATCAGAAGACTTGCTTGTTATAACAATTGTCTCCATCTCCTCAAGCCATCTCACGGTTGTGATGGCTCCTTTATCACCATGGAATTCCTTCGGTCCATAGTATTTGAAATCTTTAAACGAACATCCCCCAATCTTGAGCTTCTTAAACTCTTGCCTAACACTTTCATCAACATTCGATTCATGAACACTTTCTTCGTCATGAGTCTCTTTCGGACGGGATTTCACGGATTTTCGGGAAGGATTAATAGATTTCTGTGACGGGTTAACGGATCGGGAATGTTTGGATTGCCTAGATTGGGATCTAGCTACAGATTCTTCCCTAACAGCTTCTTTTACCATCTTTTGTATTAAATTTTTATATTTTTCGTGGATTTCTTCTTCTTGATTACCCACGGGGTCTTTCCCCTTTTCTTTTCTTATTTCTTGCTCTTTTCGTACATTCTCGTTGTTATTACTTTGTTCAGACATTTTTATCGTTTTTCTTTTCGATTTATATATGAAATTCAACAAAAAAAATTTTCTTAATACAACATTTTATTCATAACAATATATATCACAATTGATATATATTTTATTGCACAACACAAAGATATATATACGTCCTACGATCAGGGTGGTGCGATTTGCCCATCGCGTACTACCACATATGTAAGGATCCATACACACGTATACCACAACCTGAGGGCTAGGTTTATACTTTCATTTTATAATGGTTTTAGGGACACGTAGTCCCTTGTAAACATTTTCATATAACATGTTTGACTCATTTGAAAACAAGTTTAAAAGTTTGGGGGCGTATTCACCTTTTCGCTTTGGGATCGGCTTCACTCACCGTCCGAGGGTCTTTCCATTTTTATCTCGCACCTATAGTACGAGTATAAACATTTGTTAATCGGATATACAATCCGGCTTAAGACCTTTAGTCTTATTTTATAACTCTACCTCGATGAACCTTTAGTTCATAAATCTCTTTTACTTGAAAACCTTTAGTTTAAAAGTAATTATAAACCTTTAGTTTATTTATAAAAACCTGACGTTTCTTCTTCTCAAAGAAACCTTTAGTTTATTCTTTTCTTCTCAAAGAAACGTATATATGTATATTCTTTGTTATGAAATTATTCTTTATTTATAAAAACCCGACGTTTCTTCTTTTCAAAGAAACGTATTCTTTTCTTTTTTATTATTTAAGAATACTTATTATTGCTTAAATAATAATTTCATAACAAAGAATATACATATATACTTACACTCATATATACATAATTACAATTCAATCTTATTTTCTTTTCTTTGTTACGTTTATTTCTCTTTTATCGAGGCATCGAGTATAATCTCGACTTAAGGCTTAAGCCTTTAATATAATATTATATTATATTCATTTGTCGTTACGCCTAACCTTTTTGGCGTTTAGAAACTCTAGGAACTTGAGCAGCACTCCAACGCCGCTTCACTTTCTCGATCAGCTTTGGCACATCAAAGATAACACCAATCTTCGAAAATTGATGACACGCCTTTCGAGAGCAAACACCTTCCTTGGTCGTGTGTGGGTGGAGGGTGGCACAAACTTCGAGGTAACTTTGACACGGAAAACGAGGATCGGGACACGGAAATCGAGGTATTATGGCACGTTTTTTTGAGATGGATCGAGGGTCGGAATTTCAGAGTTTAGAGAGAGAGTAGAGAGATGAGAGATATCAGGTTTTGGTGTGAGTTGGAATAAATCCCGTGGCCTTCTATTTATAGCCAAAATTTGGATCCTGTCGCGGTACGCGACGGCGTCCTGGGCACCCGTCGCGTAGCGCGGCGTAGCCTTACCTAGTCACAACATAGGTCTGCCACATGGCAGAAGGTGTGCCACGTGTTAACACGTGGCGGACGTCGTGCCACGTGTGGCCACGTGTCAGGACACGTGGCAGGCTTGTGCCAGAGGTGTCAGGCCAAGTCATCGCGGTACGCGATGACGTAGGCTCAACAGTGATCGCGTATCGCTGTTGACTCTTCCAGAACCTATTTGACCAAACCCGTCGCGGTACACAACGGGTTCGTCTTTTATCCCGTCGCGTATCGCGATAGGACAAGAAAGCAGAATTTTCACTTTAAACCCTAAGGTTTGGAATTTGGCATATTTAGTCCCTTAACTTTTATAAAGTTTACATTTTGAACTCGAAATTTTCACGATGTTACAATGGGTAGGTGTAGATCTTGGTGGGTTATAAGTGAAACTCTTCTTTGCGGCTTTCTCCAGGACTTCAAATGCTTCGTTAGGTGATTTGGATCCTAGGTCTCCACCAGCGAGTTGGTCGATGGCCTATTTGTTTTGACTGGATTGTGCGTCAAAGAAAGTTTGTACTTGTAACCATACGCTCAGTCCATGGTGTGGGCATCTTCTCAGAAGACTTTTGTATCTCTCCCATGCTGCATGTAACGATTCATCATCATCGGTCAGGAACCCGGTAGTGCTGGCTTGGTATTTGGCAGTTTTGTCAGGCGAAAAATATTTGAGGAGAAACTGTTCAACCATCTGGTCCCAAGTGGTGATGGAACCAGAGGAAATAGATTCTATCCATTCGAGGGCTTGAACCCTAAGAGAGAAAGGAAATAGTCTAAGCTTGATTTGATCGTCTGAACAGTTTTGAATTTTAAAGGTTCCGCAGATTCGTAGGAATCTAGATATTTGAGAAAGAGGGTCTTCGTCGAGGAGACCATGAAATTGAACTGAATTTTCCACCATATGAACGGTGCTTGATTTGATTTCGATATTTTTGGTGATTTCGGGTGGAGCCACTCCATTTCCATAGCCTTCGAGAGTTGGCTTGGCATACTGGCTCATGTTCGACTCATTGTTCTGGGCCACCATCATTTCTTCGGTTTGATTTTCTCCTGATGTGGTGGCGTCTACTGATTCATCTTTGATTGCTTCGGCGGTTTCTGTAGTCCGTTTACGTGTTCGTCGACGAAAGAGTCGTTCCGGTTCAGAAATTGGAGAAACAAGCTCAGGCTCAAAAGTAGAGGACATACATGGGACTAAATCAAAATTAAACACTAAAGTGAAAGTTAAAGTTAGTACTAAACGTTAGTCTAAGTTAAACTACGAGCTAGGCTAAACTATTTTAAACTAAACTACGGTCTAAATTAATTAAGCTAAAGTAAAGGTTAGGTAAATAAATGTAAAAATTAGGCTAACCGTAAAATTATATAGTTTAATAGTTAATAAAAAAATTAATTAAAATAAAAGATAAGAAAAATTTATACAATTATAGACAATGATTAAATTAAAACTTGGATTGTTCTTAGAAACGTACCGTGTCCCCGGCAACGGCGCCAAAAACTTGATGTGTGCTGGTGCGTGCGTATGGTTAAATATGAAAGAGATGGATTATTTGCTTTTGCACAAGATCGTGTTTTAAATTTATAAAAGTGATTTCTACAAAGACTAAACACACAAAAAATAGACAAGTGTACCTATCGTATATGTAGAATAATATTGGTAAGAACCAAGTATCAATCCGTGGATACAAATCTTTCTAGTAATAAATCGTTGTTTTACTTTAATCGGAGGTTTTAATCATTTTGAGGTTAATTTTCGAACTTTTTATAAATATAAATACGTATATATAATATATAAGTGACCAAGACGAGAGATTCTAAACGAGTTGTTCAATTATGTGAAGGTTACCATCTAAGATCAAGAATCCACTCCATTTTAGCATTGATAATTGATATTTAAACATGTGATAAACTTGCCATAGCAATATATGATAGATAGCTCCTTAAAAATTAAGTGAGAATCTTTGGCACTAAGGAGATAACAGGCGCGTTTTAAAGTCCACCCTTTCCTAATGTCATGCCATCTCAATGATGTCAATTTAAGTTGGCAAGTAGTTTCGTAAAGTAGAAAGATTAGGATTACTTCGATTTCTCAAATACCAATTCTAACAACTTCGGGTGGTTGTAGTTTAGTCACACAACCTCCCCTTGGTTGATTTATGTAGGTTATAATTACACATTCCATTAACATATGATTTCTTTAACTATCATGATATCCTAGGCAAAGCCATTTTCAGATTACCAAGACTTAGAGAAATACATCATAACTTATATCTCATCATTTCTAAGTACAATGTAAGGATCCATGTTTCGATAATGTATCAAAGTATTTCTATCTTTCAGGAACATGAATCGATCATGAACGATTGCCAATAGAATTGACAACCACCAACTTTGAATTAGTGATTTAAGATGGTGAAACATTTCTCATAAAAAATTAATTGTAATATAACCATGTACTTTACTAGACTACACCACATGTTTTATATAATTATCAAGTAAACAAAGCTTCTTCATAGATTTTAGATGGTAAAAGGAGTTTAGGTCATAATGAGCATGATGATAAACATTGAGATGAATGATGATAACAAATACATGATTAAACTTGGAATGATCTAACCAAATGTAAATGAATCTTCCTTCTTAATGATGGTGATGATGGATGATGATGATGATGGTTGACGGTGATAACCTCCAAGCCTTCAAACCCTTCACTAAATTTTCTATGTGAGTGTTAGTGTGTGTTTTTATAAGAGGGAACCGGATAGAATTCTTTTCAAGAAACACTCTTCAAATGGCACAAGAGCCACTATTTATAGGTTATCTGGAGAGAAAATCACGGCCCCGTGCTTTATTAAGCACGACCTCGTGTGTACCTGTCCCAGTTGCATGTTGTCAGATTGTACATGATGACTCACCAAGACCCCGTGCTTTCTGAGGCACGGCCCCATGTCTTTTTAGGACATGTGCTAATTCTTTTTGTCTTTTCTGAAAGGTGACCACGGCCCCGTGGTTGAGAGGCACGGCCCCGTGCTTTTTATTGACATGTGCTAATTCTTTTTGTCTTTTCTGAACTCAACTAAGAGTTTTTATTCACAATCAAAGATAAACGATTTCAAGGTTAAGCTTAGCAATCATAGCTTAATCAAAACATCATTCAGGTATTTATACAAACCTATTTATGTATAGGTTAAATATCATTCTCAATCAATCACAGTCAAGGTTTTCCAACACCGACGGTACAGGTGAATACGTTAACCTTTTCAATCAGTCAAAACATATTTATACTGTATAAGATGAACGGGTGTTTGTGTTAACGAGTCAGTCAATGTTTACATGAGATTATGTGATCTCTAAAACGTTATAATACAAAGTAGAGAATAAAATCAACTCAGATCGAATACACATATGTCTGGATCCAAACATTGCCGTTTAGCCTAATCATTCAAAGGCTATGTGGCTGCGGGCTAATGGTCATAACTAGTTTCCCATTAAGGGCTACGTGGCTCGGGAATAATTATATGTGTAGGGCAGTGGTACATAGACCGGAAGTAGAAATGCTTCCGCTGAGCTTGTAGAGAAAACTATATTTGTATTGTAATGGCATTCAAATGTTTTATAGAATCATACGTGTTCACCAGCATATAGCTGACGTATTTTTTCCCACCCATTGCAGATAATTAAGCATGAGTAACATTAGCAAGGATTGGAGTCTTAATGAAGATAGAAGCGCGTACAAGATGGCTCCGTTTTTTATAACTAAGATCCTTGTAATATGAAACATATATTTTGTAAACTAAATACTTGCGTATTTAATTCCCAAGTAAATTTTCAATATAAGTTGATATTATATTCAAACCTAAAGTCTTCCGCTAAAATTAACACATAACTCTTATATATTTATAAAACATGTACCAACTTGTGGTCACACGCCTAGGCCCTAAGTCGGGGTGTGACAGGTTGGTATCAGAGCCATTGGTTTCAGCGAATTAGGTATTTAAACATTAGTACCTAAGCTTTAACCATAAAGTTGTTATTATTATTATTATTCGTATGGATAGATAGGATTGGTAAACTTCCTATCCCTAAATTCAACTAAAGTGCAGATGTTTACATTAATTACCTTGGTCATAGACACCGAGTGGCAATCCGATCAAAACTGACATTCAACTACGAACCATCCGACATGGAGAGTAGCAATAGTTATTATACAAGCTCTCAATCACAATCAACCGATCATTCCAATGTTACCATATGGGAGCCAACCCGTGTATCTCCCAGGAATTCAACAATTCCCAATCAAAAATTCCGACAACACTGCTGACAACGTTCCTCAGTACCACCCATCTGAAATTCCCACTTACCATCCTTCCGAGGAGCAGGAAGTGCAGAGTAAGATCAAACAGGAGACTGAATCAGAATCATCTAGCTAGATGAATTGTCACTCTGATCAAAGAAGATGGTAATTCGGATCACCACCATCGAGCTATCAATACCAAATCCCACCGACCACAGTAGAACCAAGCCGTAAACCAAGGATGAGAGTCATCCTGCCATACAAAAAGAGATTAGTTCAATCACCAATCAACAATCCTTATGAATCGGGTGAAGAATCCGAGGAAGTGGAGGATTCCGAGGAAGAAAATGAGGAGAACAAAAATCCTTATTTTCCTCCGTATGTTGGACCAAGACCTTCCATATCACAACAAGCTAAATAGATCCGTGAAGAGGCAAACCTGATCGAGGAATTTTATACAACTAATATCCCCAATGAGGAAAAAATATATACGTTGCAAATCCAAACCTCTATCCACAAGAGAACACTTATCTCTTACCAGCTGCATCCGCACCAATGGGATATCCGAACCTACCAAATTCAGTGATGGATGAGTTAAGGAATGTGAAAGTTGACAAAAAGAGAATAGGATAGAAAATAGTTAAGAAATGTGAAAAGATGAAGAATCTTGTAAAAAAGTGGATTAAGGATTAGGAATCGTTGTTACGTACTACTGTTAACTATTATGTTTTCTTTGAAAGATAAATAATGTATTATAAAGAAAGTCTGTCTTTTCTCTAAATTTTGTTTTATTCATGTAACAGCATGTCTAAAGCCAACAGTAATCAAGAAATGCAAATAAATAATAAAGAAAAGACCGTTGCAGAAAACATAAACAACGATAAAGAAAAGACAATAGCAGAAAACATTCAAGCGATACCAAAAGACTATGTACTCGGTATTTGCAATTTGATAAAAGAAGTTGTAACACCACTCTATGAATTAATGAAAAATTATCCAAGTCGAACCACCTCTCATTATAATAAAAGGGCGAGTCGAAGTAAGAGTGAAACTGCTAACTCTAAAAGATAATCAAAAAGAGAAACTGAAAAGAAAGAAAGTAAGAAGAAAGAAAGTGAGAAAAAGAAAGAAGCAAGTGATGAGAGTTCGACTGCTGAAAACGACCTCGGTGATAAAACCAAGAAGTTAAAGATACACGAGGGTTGTGATTTCAAAGTATTCAAGGTTTATAATCCCAAAGAATTTCACGGGGATAAAGGAGCAATAGTTACCCTCCGATGGTTGGAGGAAATGGAATCAATTGTACTAATAAGCAAGTGTAAGGAAAGTGAGAAAGTACAATATACCTCTCAGATGTTCAAGGGAGAGGCATTAGAATGGTGGAATACCCTAATCGGAGTTAAGGGTAGAGAAAGTTTGTACAATCTAGACTGGGCAACGTTTAAAGCCATGATACTAAAGAAGTTTTGCCCGATTAACGAAATATATCAAATACAAACCAAGTTGTGGAACCATAAGGTTGTGGGAACCAACCTCAAGGAATATAACACCAAATTTCTTGAGTACTATAGAATTGTCCCTCACTTGGTCAATCCTGGAATCAACAAAGTGACGCGCTATATCTACGGGTTACCAATAGAAATCCGTGACTTCGTCCGTTCACATATGCCGTTTTCGATGGAATCTGCTATGAAGTTGGACGGGTATTTGAAGGATGGAATTATAAGGAATCAGGATGAGAAGAAGAAGGATGATGGCAAGACGCCAGTTGGAGGAAAAGTTAGGAAGAATGAGAAGAAAAGGAAGTGGCGTTTGTGTATAATCGCCCTATTTGTAAGTCATGTGGTAGGAGACACTTTGGAAGATGTCTTCGACCAAACAACACGGTTACATATAATTTTTGCAAGAAACAGGGTCATGTGGAAGCAGACTGCACGAGGAAAACAGTGGTACGTTTTGATTGTAAGGAAAGAGGACACTTTAGCAATGAATGTCCAAAAAGGAATCCAACGACTATGATGGCTGGTGCAAGTGGCAGCGATGCCAAGACCGATGCCAAGAAAGGAAACGCTCGTGTCTTTATGCTAGACACTCCAGAAAGCAGCTGATATACCAGACGTGATCACCGATACATTTCCTATTAACAATGTTTATTCTAGGGTTTTATTTGACTCAGGTGTGAACCAAAGTTTTATAGATTATAATCTATGTAGTCTATTTAATGAGCCCTTAGTTAAACTAAATAAACATTATGAGGTTGAAACTGCTGATGGAAGTGTAAGTCAAATACCCGAGGTGTTAAATAGTGCGACAATTTCATTAGCCGAACATGTCATGCATGTACAATTGTTACACATGACATTTGCAGGTTTTGATGTAGTGTTAGGTATGGACTGGTTATCATCTAATCAAGCATGTATCTTGTGTAATGATAAGGCAATTGACATTCGAACATCTAACAATAAAACCATTCGTATCACCGGAGACAAAGAAGCAGGAAGGGTAGGAATCATTTCTAAGATAAAAGCAACTAGTTGCTTAGGTAAGGGATGCCTTGCATTCATGGCCTACGTAACTAAAGAACCCAAACCAAAGAAAATGGAAGAGGTGCCAACCATGTCCGAATTTCAAGATGTATTTCCTAACAAGTTACCAAGAGCCCCGCCAGATAGAGAGGTAGAGTTTAGAATCGACCTCATACCGGGAACTTCACCAATAGCTAAGTCTCCTTATAGATTAGCACCCACGGAAATTAAAGAATTAAAGAAGCAGTTGGATGAGCTTTTGGAAAAAAGGTTTATACGACCAAGTTCATCACCATGGGGAGCTCCAATTCTGTTCGTAAAGAAGAAGGACGGATCGATGAGAATGTGCATAGATTATAGAGAACTAAATAAGGTCACAATCAAGAACAAGTATCCACTTCCAAGAATCGACGATTTGTTCCATCAGCTTCAAGGAGCAAGTTGTTTTTCAAAGATTGAACTTAGATCGGGTTACCATCAGTTGAAAGTACCAGAAGAAGATATACCGAAAACAGCCTTCAGAACCCGATACGGACATTATGAGTTCACTGTGATGCCTTTCGGACTCACTAATCCTCCGGCAGCTTTCATGGACATGATGAATCGAATTTGCAAACCGTACTTAGACAAGTTTGTTATCGTCTTCATTGATGACATTCTCCTTTACTCTAAATCCAAAGACGATTATCAAGTTCATCTCAAAATCATACTTGAAACCTTAAGAAATGAGAAATTGTACTCCAAATTCTCCAAATGTGAATTCTTGTTATCTGAAGTTCAATTTCTTGGTCATGTTATAAATGAGAAGGGTATTCAAGTAGATCCAGCTAAGATAGAAGCCATTACCAAGTGGGAGAAACCTAAGACACCGACTCAAGTCAGAAGTTTCATAGGCTTAGCCAGATATTACAGAAGATTTATTCAAAACTTCTCCCGAATAGCCGTTCCATTAACTTCACTCACAAGAAAGACAATTAAGTTTGAATGGGAACCGAAGCAAGAAGAAGCATTAGAAACACTCAAACAAAAGTTAACCAATGCACCTATCCTGGCTTTGCCAGAAGGACTAGAGAATTTTACCAATTACTGTGATGCTTTGCACACGGGAATGGGGTGTGTTTTGATGCAAGGAAAGAAAGTAACCGCTTATGCTTCGTGACAGTTAAAAGTTCATGAAAAGAATTACACCACACACGACCTTGAATTAGGTGCTATAATTTTTGCATTGATATTATGGCGAAATTACTTGTATGGTGTTAAGTTCATTGTATACACTGATCACAAAAGTTTGAAGCATATATTCGATCAAAAGGAATTGAATATGAGGCAAAGGCGTTGGATGGAAACGCTTAATGACTACGACTGTGAAATCGTATATCATGAAGGGAAAGCCAACATTGTGGCTGACGCCTTAAGTAGAAAAGAACATGAAAAACCAAAGAGAGTTCGAGCTCTTAGGTTGGAACTCAAATTTGATTTAGCTAGTCAGATCAAAGAATCTCATAAATTGGCACTGGATAAAGGAAACATTAAAGCCGAAAAAGAGAACGGTACAATCGATCAATTAGTCAAAGGTAGTGACGATATATTAAGACTTGGTACAAGAATTTGGGTACCGATGGTCGGGAGTTTAAGAGGTAAGATTTTAGAAGAAGCACACAAGTTTTTTTTTGAATCATGTAAATTTAATTTCATAAATAAGTGAGACTATTACATAGACAATTACAGACTAACGGCAGATAGACGGGCAACAAGCTGCGCCGCTACCCCCTTCTGAATAGAAAACCCTACCCTACTAAACACAACATTCCCTTTAGCATGAGCGGAGTTACTGCTGACCACCTGCTGAACCCGCTTAAGGAACTGAATTGCGTCAGGGCCGAGTACGCCAAAAGTGTCAAAAGCAAATGGTACGAACACGTGCTGATTCTCAAGGCAAGCTTTCTCGTGCTTAGCTACTTTACCGGCCTCAGCCTTGTTTATCGCATGACCAGCCACAAACCAGTGGTCCCGTAGCCCAACGAGGGGGGACACACCTGTCAAATCAACGCACGCGTGCTTACCTCCTTCCCATCCAAAAACAAGAATGTAAGCGGGTCGTAGGGTTGATCTCCCATCTAAAGGGCCTGTCAAGAAGTTCACCGGGGCTTCCTTTTTTGCCGAGATCCGGTCCACTTAAGGACGTTGTAAAGCACATCTCGAACTAGATCATGTCGATATTTAAAGCCCGGTAATTTTTTGCAATGGCCTGCATGCTCTCCAAAAGAATCCAAACAAGCCTTCCAACATACGGGACACGGGTCATCAACCGGGAAAAGGGGTACCATCAGCCGGTATTTGAGGATAGCTCGATATTCCACTGCCGACATACGTTGCCCTAAACCTTCAATGAAAACAACTGATAGGAAATCCTGAGCATGAGGGGCACGTAAACACTCAAACACAGCTCGCTGCCACGGGGACAAAGCGAACTTCTCTTCAACTGTCTTGACGATTTCACCATATAAGGTATTCCCCAAAATTTTCTGGGCTTTAGGAGGGGCGGTGTCTTTAATGTAGAAACCAACAAGATCAAAATCAGGAAGAGAACTATACAAGGTATCCAATGCACCCCTATAATCAGAGTCAAACAACCCACCCCCACACTCCCGAAGGATTTGGTCTTGAATAACCCAAGATTGGGCCCTTGAAGCCACAAAAGCGTAGGAAGAGGCATCCTCAGCCGAGCCAATCCCAAGACCCCCAAAATGGGTTGGGAGGGAAGCTAGCCTCCATTAGAGGTCCCCAAAAAAGGCACCCCCACAAACAACAATGTCCTCGATCGTTTCCGAAGACACGTGTCAAAAACAGAGACGGCTCCTCCGACATAGGAAGGCTGACACGTCCTACGCCCAAACAGTAGTTTAGCGACCCCCATGCACGAAAGAAGCAGGAGGAGTTCACTTTGAGGGTCACGAAGGCCTTTGAAGCATTCCATCAGCTCAACTGCACGTTTTGCTCTTTCGAGGGCCAAACCACTAATAAACTCCCCGTTTCTACTGACAGCACCACCCAAATGTTTCACACCATGCACCGGCCTACCAATCTCCCATGGAAATAAACCCTCTTGAGTCTTCACCCCGTCACATGTAGGCTAAAAAACTTCAGTTTTTTTGATGTTGAGAAGGAGACCCAAAGAGGGGCCCTCCATTCTAATGATGTCTAACGCCTTGGAAACCTGAGTAGCATCTCCAATAAGGGTCCCATCATCCAGGTACCAGGTGTGAAAAAGAAGCTTACAGCGGTCTCTGATCCGGTGGACAAGGGGGTGTAAAACAAGGGCACACAAGTCGAAGTATATGATGCATCCGGGAAGTGACAAGATGTATCACAATCTAAAAGCCTGACGTGTATGTAGCTAAATGCCTGACGTGTTCTAAAGTGAAAGCGGAACATCAAAAGCCGTTAGAATTACTACAACAACCGGAAATCCTGATATGGAAACGAGATATGATAACTATTGATTTCATCATGAAGTTACCTAAAACTTCTCGCCAAAATGATGCGATCTGGGTTATTGTAGATAGACTTACTAAGTCTGCCCATTTTATTCCGATACAAGAAACGTTTAGTATGGATAAATTAGCACACTTATATGTCGAAAACATAGTATCTTTACATGGTGTGCCGCTATCCATCATTTCTGATAGAGATAGTCGTTTCACTTCAAATATTTGGTCAAGATTTCAAAAGGAAACGAGGACTCGATTAAATTTAAGTACCGCATACCATCCCCAAACTGATGGCCAAAGTGAACGTACGATTCAAACCTTAGAAGATATGCTTCGCGCCTGTGTTATCGATTTAGGAGGAAGTTGGGATACCCATCTTGCTCTGATGGAATTCTCGTACAACAACAGTTATCATATGAGTATCCAAATGGCACCATTGAAGCATTGTATGGGCGTAAGTGTAGAACACCTGTATGTTGGTCTGAAACAGGTGATAGTGTATTATTGAAAGTATCACCTTGGAAAGGTGTAGTACGATTCAGGAAAAAAAGGGAGTTTGAGTCCATGCTTTGTAGGACCATTTAAAACACTTGATAAAATCGGACCAGTTGCTTACCGATTAGAGTTACCCGATGAAATGAAAGGCATTCATGACGTGTTTCACGTATCCAATCTACGCAAGTGTTTAGCTGACGAAACTCTTGCCATGCCATTAAAAGATGTTAAGATCAACGAGAAGCTTAAGTTTGTGGAACAACCAATTCAAATAGAAGATAGCATGATCAAGTTTCTCAAGCATAAGCGTCTCAAGCTCGTAAAAGTCAAATGAGATTCAAGACGAGGACCCGAGTATACGTGGGAGCTCGATTCATAAATGAAAAAAAAGTATCCCAATCTATTCCAATGAATCTCGGGGACGAGATTATTTAAAAGGTGGGGAGGATGTAACATCGCGTCTTTTACCCTATAAAATTTAAGCCTAATATACTAACTTAATAAGTATAAGGACCAAAAATGAAAATTCTGAAAACTTCACCCATCGCAATACGCGACGAGGCAAACATAAGCCCATCGCGTAGCGAGATGGACTTGCACGTTGACCCAGAAATGGGCGGCATAGCGATACGCTACGGCCCAAAACATAACCGTCATCGTGTATTGCAATGACCATGTTGAGTCATTGGACACGTGTCCAACCACGTGTCAACACGTGGCACGATATGACAGGCCACGTGTCACCACCAGATAAGGCGGCGTCAAATTGCGACGTCGCGATACGTGACGGGGTAATAGGAACCCATCGCGTATCGCGACAGGGTACGGACTTTGCCTATAAATAGAAGGTTACGGATTTGGACTCCATTCATCCCAAATTCACCTTCATTTTCACACACATAGCCAAGGGAAGCGTGCCCTATTGCCGTACCAAGCCGACGTGCCATTTTCTTGTAGTTCGTGCAAGGAACGAAGTTATAATCAAGCTAGCAATCATACAATCGAATAGATCAAGATCCTGCCATTTTCTTAATATCATTCTAAGTATCCGACATAAGGTAGGAGTTATGTTTAAGTTATTTGAATTATAGCTTAGACAATCAATCGAGGCTATGGCCTTTAACCTTGATCGTGTTTTACAAACATTCACATTCATAAACAAGTTTTCATAAACGTTACTTCATAGCAAAGTAATGTTAACCAAAGATATATTTTGACGGGCATGTAGTAACTGTAAGGGTGATATCACTAGTAGCAAGTTTCTTACCAAAGGAAAAGTAATACGTATAAATCCCAATCAACCGAGGGACCCGTTTACTTACCTGGAGAAACTTACCAACGTGTTATAACCTATTAAGCCAAAGCATGCTACATCAAACGTCACATAAAAACTAAGAGTTTTCATTCACAATCAAAGATAAACGATTTCAAGCTTAAGCTTAGCAATCATAGCTTAATCAAAACATCATTCAGGTATTTATACAAACCTATTTATGTATAGGTTAAATATCATTCTCAATCAATCACAGTCAAGGTTTTCCAACACCGACGATACAGGTGAATACGTTAACCTTTTCAATCATTCAAAACATATTTATACTCTATAAGATGAACGGGTGTTTGTCTTAATGAGTGTGTCAATGTTTACATGAGATTATGTGATCTCTAAAACGTTATAATACAAAGTAGAGAATAAAATCAACTCAAACCGAATACACATGTGTCTGGATCCAAACATAACCGTTCAGCCTAATCATTCAAAGGCTACGTGGCCGCGGGCTAATGGTTATAACTAGTTTCCCATTAAGGGCTACGTGGCTCGGGAATAATTATGTATGTAGGGCAGTGGTACATAGACCGGAAGTAGAAATTCTTCCGCTGAGCTTGTAGAGAAAACAATATTTGTATTGTAATGACATTCAAATGTTTTATAGAATCATACGTGTTCACCAGCATATAGCTGACGTGTTTTTTTCCCACCCATTGCAGATAATTAAGCATGAGTAACATTAGCAAGGATTGGAGTCTTAATGAAGATAGAAGCGCGTACAAGATGGCTCTATTTTTTATAATTAAAATCCTTGTAATATGAAACATATATTTTGTAAACTAAATACTTGGGTATTTAATTCCCAAGTAAATTTTCAATATAAATTAATATTATATTCAAACCTAATGTCTTCCGCTAAAATTAACCCATAACTCTGATAAATTTACAAGACAGGTATCAACTTGTCGTCACACGCCTAGGCCCTAAGTCGGGGTGTGACACAAGAGACGGCAAGAAAAGATATTGAAAGATGTTTTAGTATCATAAAAAGAAAGTGACACGTAGTGGCCAACCCGACACGAGCATGGACGCCAAAAAAATTAGACGGGTGATGTATGCAATATGTATTTTGCATAACTTGATTATTGAAGACGAGGGACATGCGATTTGCGAGGACAATGGGAATGAATACAATGTCCGATATCAACCGGTTGACGAAACACAAAGAGAATATAATCGATTGACTTTGGAAAATCAAGACACATGACGCGTTGCGTTCGAACTTGGTCGAGCATATATGGTCTATTCCGGCTCTTCCCGACAATGAAGAGTAGATATTTTTTTTAGTTTTAGTTTTATTTTATTTTATAATGTTATTTCTAACGATTTAAGTTTAAATTTAATTATTAATGTTTGAATATTATATATGTTTTATTAAATAAAAAAACAAAAAATAAAGAATGGTGGAGAATGATGTATTTCCTTGGTTAAAAGGTGCTGAAAGGTGATGTTGAATGATTAGAAGAAAACTGACGTGACAAATGAGGGGAATGATATTGAGGAGTGTATACAACTATACATCTTTGCCTTAGTGGTTGGACCACACTTAAATTAAGTTCTTCCGGGCATTTACCGATTAACGAAGACTAGGTTGGTGTTTCTCCTTACTTTTCGAATATATTAAGATGTCATTGATAAACACTATCACGAATTCGTCAAGGTAGGGTTTGAAAACTTGGTTCATGAGATCCATAAATACTGCAGGCGCATTGGTCAATCCAAACGCCATAACCAAGAATTCATTGTTACCGTACCGAGTTCGGAAGGCTGTTTTTGGGATATCTTCCTCTTGAATTCTTACTTGATGATAACCAGATCTGAGATCGATTTTCAAAAAATACTTTGATCCATGAAGTTGTTCAAACAAGTCATCGATTTGAGTTAATGGGTATCTGTTCTTGATAGACACTTTATTTAACTCCCGGTTATCAATACACATCCGAAAACTTTCGTCATTCTTTTTCACAAATAACACCGGTGCTCCCCATGGTGAATAACTAGGTCGTATAAAGCCCCTATCTAGTGACGTTTGCAATTGATTGGACAGTTCTTGCATCTCAGAAGATGCAAGTAGGTAAGGTGTTTTAGCAATGGGAGCTGCTCCTGGTATTAAGTAAATACGGAATTCAACTTGTCTGTGGTAAACCAGGCAACTCATCGGGAAATAAATCTGAATATTCATGTACCACTGGGATATCTTCTATTCGTTTTTCATCGGGGTCCTTAACTGTTACACTTGCCAAGTATAATGTACAACCTTGGCGCAAATACTTTAGTGCCTTAAGTTGGGATACGAGAGGCAATATATTACCAGATTTCTCACCTTGAACGATCATTGCCTCATCATTCGTAAGAGGTATCCTAGTCTTATCTTTACAAATAATTTCAGCTTTATACTTAGACAGCCAGTCCATACCGACTATAACATCAAAACTTCCTAATTCCACTGGTAATAATCAATAAGAAACGGGTGGTCGTTTAGGATAAGGGAACAGTTTTGGACTATTCGGTTAACAAGTATAGACTTACCGTTAGTCAGTTCTGTAGTGTATGGTTTTGTTACCTCACTAACCAGCATATTTTCTAAGGGTAAAAATTAACAAATATGAAACTTCTATCGGCGCCCGTATCAAACAAAACTGAAGCATATTGACCGGAAACTAAGAATGTACCTATTACCACGTTCGGATCATGACGCGCTTCACCCGATCCTATTACAAAAGCGTGTCCCCTAGGTGCGTTGGAATATGATGCTTGTGCTTGGTTCTGTCTTCTCACCGCACCCTAATTCAGCTTGGGGCAGTATCTCCGATAGTGTTCCGTACAACCACATTCGTAGCAGGTAAAAAGGTTAATGGTGGGTGGGTTTGTTGATTGAGTTGTGGTCAGGTTGGCTGACGTCGAGCTGGTTGGGTTGGCTGTTGTGGTCGGTTTACATTATTAGTGGTGGTTCTACAGTTGGGGGCATAATTTCCAGTCCTTCCACACTTGTGACATATTACCGGTTTGGAATAACCCACATGATGAAGATTACATTTCCCACATTTCGGTAATGTCACTTTAAATGTTTCTTGTTTCACATTTGAACTGGTCATGGCATAGTTTCGGGCAATCGGACTGGCTCGTTCCCTTGCGTCCTAGTCCCATAATAAGGTCATTTTAAACTCGATGTTTCTCTTGGAATTCTTATCACTCCACTTCTCATAAGGTCAAAAGTAACTACACCAGCCTGAGATACAGCACTTTCCAATGTTAAGTGAGCTACTAAGTTAACTATACTCCTTATAGCAAGGGTTAATCCTCAAATGCGTTCGACACGTTTAGCTTCTGGAGTAACTAACCACGGTACTAAGCGAGAAAGTTCGTTATAATGGTTAGTATATCCTACGTGGTCTGCACCCTTCATTTCCAAGTTCCACAGCTCATGTCCTAACCTTTGAATTTCACTCTTTGGGCAAAAATGTTCTAGTAAAAGGGTTTTGAGTTCGGCCAATGACATACGGTTTATAGCATCTTGTCCCCTTAGTTGAACCACTGTGTTCCACCACATCAAAGCATGATCCAGAAACATATTGGTAGCAAATTTAACTATACGGTCTGGTGGACATTCACCAATGTTAATTACATCGGTCTTTTCAATCCATTTCACCAATCCGCTAGGTCCTTCAGTACCTTTGAATTTAGTCGGTTTACAGGAGGTAAATTGCTTATACGAATATTCTTGACGTGGGGGTTCTTAGATATTACGATTGTTACTGGTATTTGGTTGAGCATTAACGTTTGTAGTTGTGTTGGTAGTTAGGACGGGAGTTGGATCAGTGACATTACCAGTGTTCAAAACGGGTTCATGGTTCCCAACAACATTAACAGTCTGGAGAGTATTATTACTGTTAACAAAATTTTCAGTAGTCAGCGGGGTAGTAGCGCCCGGGGCTACATTAGTATCCGGCGGAGGTATATTATCAGTGGTCGTAGTGGTGCTCAAGGGTTGATTAACAATATTGTTGGCACGTATACATGCAGTGACTTGTGCTACAATTGTTGGCATCACTGCTTGTAATTGGCGAGCAATCATTGCGGCCACTTCCGCCTCGGATAAAGAGTTAGCTTTCTTCAGGGCCATTCTACAACAATAACCAAATATATAATAATTAATATTGTCCCCCTTATAATAAGCACAATATCACGATATTACAAATCACAGACATACAACTATGCCAAAGAACATGTTTGTATTACCCATAATCATTGCTGTACATATGTGATGTTTGCGTGCGGTGCGTTAAAATGTTAATGAGTTGGATATTTAACTTTGCACAAGATCGTGTTTTAAATTTATAAAAGTGATTTCTAATAAAACTAAACACACATAAAATAGGCAAGTGTACCTATCGTATATGTAGAATAGTATTGGTAAGAACCAAGTATCGATCCGTGGACACAAATGTTTCTAATATTGAATCTTTGTTTTAGTTCAATCGGAAAGTTTTAATCATTTTGGGGTTGATTTTCAAACTTTTTATAAAATATAAATACTTATATATAATATATATATATATATATATATATGTGTGTGTGTGTGTGTGTGTGTGTGTGACAAGAATAGAAGTTCTAAACGAGTAGTTCAATTATATGAAGGTTACCATCTAAGATCAAGAATCCACTTCATTTATCCTTGATGATTATAAAGTAAACATGTGATAAACTTTTTGTAATAATATATGATAGAATAGCCCCCTCATTTCTAAGTGAGCATATCCTATGACATAAAAGAAAGTAGCATGCGCATTTTAAAGTCAACCCGTTCCTAATGTCATACTACCACGAGAATGTCAATTTGAGTTGGCAAGTAGTTTAGTAAAGTAGAAAGATTAGGATTGACTTCGATTTCTCAAATACCAATTCTAACAACTTTGGATGGTTATAGTTTAGTCACACAACCTCCCCTTGGTTGATTTAAGTTAACGTTATAATTACACATTCCATTAACATATGATTTCTTTAACTAGCATGACAACCTAAGCAATCGTGTCAACGATGTTATTTCAGAATTATCAAAACTAGAGAAATAGATCATAACTTATATCTCATCATTTCTAAATACAATATAAGGATCCATGTTTCGATAAATTATCAAAGTATTTCTTTCTTTCAAGAACATGAATCGATCATGAATGATTGTTAATCACCAACTTTGAATTGTTGAATTAAGATAGTGAAACATTTCTCATCAAAAGATAATTGCAAAATAACCATGTACTTTACTAAACTAAATCACATATTTAATATAATCATCAAGTAAAACAAAGCTTCTCCATAGATTTTAGATGGTAAATGGAGTTTAGCTCATAATGAGCATTGTTGTGAACATTAAAAGAGAAGATGATAACAAACACATGATTAAACTAGAACAATCTAACCAAATGTGGATGAATCTCCCTTCTTAATGATGATGATGGATTATGATGATGTTGATGATGATGGATGATGATGGTAACCTCCAAGCCTTCAAATTCTTCACAAGATCTTCAATATGAGTGTAATGTGAGTGTTTTTAAAAGAGAAACCCGTATAGAGATTTTCTTCAAGCACACTTGATCAATGCAACATTCTCCTCTATTTATAGGCAGTCTGAGGAGGTAATTATGGCCCCGTGTCCTTAGAGGAACGACCATGTGTCCAGTTGCATTAAATTCTTTCATATCGTACATGATGACTCACCATGGGGGCGTGCTTCCTGAGGCACGGCCCCGTGCCTTTTAATGACATGTGCTAATTCTTTTTTTCTTATCTGGAAGGTGACCACGACCCCATGGTGGCTAAAGCACGGCCCCGTGCTTCTGTGTCCAGTGTTTGTCTTTTCTTGTAGATTTTTGTCTTTTCTTGAGTTCAGAAGCATGGCACGGCCCCGTGGTTAAGGGTTTTCTTGAGTTTTCTGTTGTTTTTCTTCATCTTTTCACTTGTTTCTTCGTTTGAGGCTTGGTTTTACCTAAAATTGCATTTTAATATGATAAGTAGCCTCCTGAGCTATATTATTTGATAGAAGTTGCAGCTTTTAGAGATTATTTGATGTTAAAAAGATGTATAATTTTATGTACATCAATATGCATCTCCAAATTTAGCGCATAGGCTTAACCTGGTATAGGACAGCGCTTGTATATGCGTATCAAAATTTGTCACTAAGTGACATATAGACTTAACCCAATAAGGGCCAGTGCTTGTAATAATACTAAACCGTAAACAGTTCCCAATTCAGCCTAACATGCTGCTACAAAATGCTGCATGGGATGTCAAAAGACTATATACAACCAACAATACTACTAGTGTTTTACCCATTCATGAGTTCATGGTATAACAACCACACAACAGCAGCCATCAGGGCTGTAATGACCACCATACAAACTCCCAACAGTGTCATCTCCCGATCCTGACGCCAACGGTTGTGAGCATTTGACCTATGTACGTCCCTCACTTCTCGCTGCATGTACCACATGTAATCTCGCATGTCGTGTCTGTGATGGTTAAGGTTTTCTATCGAGTGTGATTGTTCTAATATCTGATCAGTCACTATACCCAACCATGCTGAATTGGATGGAAGAGGTGACTCCGGTATCGGTGTGGGTAGACCCCAGGTGGGAACAGGTATGTCAGTGACCTAGACACATGATTTTTCTCCTCAATGGTATGTAGACTGTGGTGGGGGGAGGTGTGCTCAGGTGGGCGTACGCTCATGCGGGCAGTCTGACGGTTCCTAATGGTAGGTGGGGGTACTGGTGTATGATGCACAGATGGAGTAGGGGATCTGGGTACTCTAATCGGTGAATGATAAGCACTAGTAGTTCCAGCCTCTAGCCTAGGTGGTTCCCTAGGAGGGTAACTATCGTATCGGTAGCCCGATAAATCAGGCTGGTCGGTCGGCACCTCGCGTGGTACTACAGTGTCCCCCAAACTCTCACCTATTTCTTCCTCCTTCGACTCCTCTTCAGGTTACTCTTCTAGATCCTCTTCATCTTCATACAGTACTGGTACTTTGTCAGACAGACGATCAGTAGCTCTCGACATGTCTTTGCAAAAGGGTTAGTAATAAGAATAATATTTTTCAATAATATTAATCATAATAAAATATATACAGATATTCATACACATTAGCAAAGATAATTTTTTATATACATTTATATTTTTTTAATATTATATTTTATACACATATGTTGTTGATTTTACCTATTAGATTGTTCAACGACTCTTTCTCAAATTCCCACGTACAAGCAAGTCCGTTATTACGTTCCGGACCATAATAACCCACTTGCCCATTCGAATTCATTCCGGGAATCATTAGTATATATTATTTTATTCCCAGAGCTAATCGAGCCTACGGTTATATTAGGGTATCTTCTGTCACACCCCGACTAGGAAATTGCGGAAGCGTAATACGGGAATGTAACAGACACCTCTGGTATCAACCACATTGTTATTAATTAAAATTACAACTAATTTACATCATATTACATTGGTTGGTACAAAGTTTACAAACTAGGTAAAAAACACATAACCAGTTCTTGGGCTTCTTATTCATTACTATGTACTTGCATCTATTTACAGCGATTCAACTTCACTTTTTAACACCGAGCACGTAAGCAATATTTCAACTTTGGCTCACCTGAAAAGCATGTTAAAATTGGTCAACTGCGTCTAGTTGGTGAGTTTCAAGTTTCACGAGTACGAACAAATATCAATATACGAGTTCGTAAAGTTCACAGTATGTATGTATGTATGTATGTATGTATATACGTATGTACGTATGTGCGTATGTATGTATATATGTATGATGTTTTATATTAAGCCACAAATGAAACAGAAATGAGCTAAAACACATGGCCACCCCTGCCCATACACTCCTGTTGGCATGTAAGAGCCACTTTGCCCCAAGTATGTCTATGTCTAACACCACATAACAGAATGTAATAAGTTTAAATGACAATGTGCAACTGGGTTAACATGTTCCGGCATACCCCTCCGGCCCTGTCATTTGGGTTTGTCAAATTGACAGTACTATCCACACGCCACCGGCACGAAGTTAATCACTTGTGTTTGTGGGAACTTTCAAGTGTTAGTACTTAGATAATTCACATCATCACAAGTTTTCGAGTATATGAGTATATGTAAACATGATTTCCACCCCCAAAAGTTCGTAAAACAGTTTAGAAAATGGGGTCATGAAACTCACCTTAGCGTAGTATTAATCGGTTACACGTGTACTATGTATAATGCCTCGACTATAGCTCGTATCCTATAATCGGTATAGTACAGTTAACGCTAGTATAGTCTTTAAACTAAATCAGGATATTTAACTAGCCTGGGTATAGCTGTCACGCCCATAACATGTCAGTATTCTTAGATTGTGACGTTGTATGTTATGAAATGTTTAAAACTAGATTTGGCTCAGTTCCACCATTTTCCGTGCCTGGCCAAGTTAATCGTTTACGCGTTTCGAAATAGGTAAAATCACAAAAACTTAAGTAAGCATATTGTTTGATAAAATGATTTGATTTATAAAAGAAGTTTAATGTTTCGGTGTCTAGATTGATTGTTGGGTTCGTTTCCGTTTTCATACGTGTTCGATTATACAAAATGCGTACAATCCATCCGAATTGTCCGGAAATCTCGTAAAAAGTTCGTTTTTTTATAAATTCATCCAAAACTATGATATTTGACCACTTTTGACGTTTTGACATACCAGTCAGTTCGTTAAACAGCAAACTGCCAGTTTTGTTAAAACATATATAATTTAAATCTACAATTAATCATAACTATTTATGTAATTATATAAAAATTATGAGAATTTTTGTAAAAATAAATTAAAATTTTTAGAATTTTATAAAAATATTTTCAGAATTTTCATACTTAACTATTTATTTTAAAAAAAATCATTTTATGTGTTATAATTAACCGATAAATAACCCGTTTATACCAAGCGATTCCCAAAAAATTCGATAATTTTTATAAGTGGTCACAATACCATAACATAATCCCTGTAAAATTCCCAGAACCTAATTCGTTGGCCAAAATACCCTTTTGTGCATTTTTTGGCTGTTGAAACCCGAGTAAAAGGCGACTGCACAAACTGTACTTAGGAATGTCAAAATGATCCCCAATTTTACCAGTGATATTAACATAACATTTTGAAGTTCCAAACCAAATAGGGATGGCAACGGGGCGGTTTCGGGGCGGGGAATGCCAATCCCATACCCGCCCCGGTTTATAAAACCCATTACCAAAACCGTCTAAAAACCCTCGGGGACTAAACGGGGAATCCCCATCGGGGATTCGGGGAAAACCGCGGGTATTCGGGGAACCCGTCTAGCATAAATGGTTTTTAAACGGGCTAAATTCCCCGTGGGGATCCCCATTTAACCGTCGGGTTCACCGTTTAAAACCCGATTGTAAGAAAATGATACAAAATTACAATACAATATTAATACACAAAAAGTTCAATATCCAAACACATTACACATACAAAAGACATTATTAATACATAAAAATGTTTATTTCTCCCATCACAACGGAAATTAACTTCATGATTGATCCTTCTTACACGTCCATACCGCACCCATTCAACCATTCAAACACTTGTCACGCCGGATTGCTATGATAATCAAACATTAACAAATTAATTGGAAACTATATAAGAATCAATGTTAAACCATATTAAAATGTAAACGATAAACCATATATATATGTATTACCTCAATACCATCGTCACAATCATATTCAATAGTTTGGCAATATGCCTCGGATTCTTCTGAACAAGTTGCTATATTCATATCACAAAAGTCAAAAGTTTATATAGTAGCTAAGTTAAAAATAAAAAATAAAATGTTTGTTTACCTTTGATTTCATTCAACAACCAACTTTGGGCGCACATTAACGCTTCCAATGTTTTTGGATGAAGACGGCTACGATGTGGACTTACCAATCTACCACTTGTACTAAAAGCGGACTCGGAAGCAACGGTAGATATTGGAATCGCCAATATATCTCGAGCAATCTTTTGCAACCTTGGGTACTTGACACCATTTGTTTTCCACCAAGCTAAAAGGTCAATCTCAGTTTCTTTTATCCAAACTTTCTCTTGTAGATACAAATCAAGCTCCGTTGTGACACCTAATATATAAATAAAGTTAATACAATTAATGAATAAAGTTAAATTAATGTAAATAATAAGTCATACCCGAATGATTATCCTCTTCAACGAATGTGAAGTATTCGTTGAAAAATCTTCCACCCCCCGCATTGTTTTGACTTGATCTCACACCATCATCCCGTGAAGTAGGAAACTGGTTTTAAACGGGTATACGGGAAAATGGGTTAGGCAGCCTTATTGGGAAAACAAATAATAAATAATATATTATATATAAATATAAAAATTATATTTAATTAAACGGGTTTTAAACGGGTATACGGGGCGGGTATACGGGGCGGGTACAGGCTATACCATACCCGCCCCGAACCCGATTAACTTAAACGGGGAAACCCCGAACCCGGACCCGTCCCCGATTAAGTGTCCCCGAACCCGCCCCGTTGGGGGCGGGGTTTCGGTTTTCCCCATCGGGTTTGGTTTTTTTTGCCATCCCTAAAACCAAATATCATGATTTTTCAAGAAGTTTTAACTTTTTTTCATAATTATACGCTAATAAACGGTAATATATTCGCCAAATATTCTCCGTTTATCAAAACATTACCAAATTTGAACAGGGATTCACTTATATGATCTCTAATGTCACTGTAAAGTTTCACAATCTAAAAACAAGCACGTCATAACCTAATACTAAACAGCCCCTAAACGAGTAATACAGTAATTACCTTGTCGGTTTTCGATAGTTTTTGGTGGTTTTATCGACTCTCCGGGTCTTGGGTCACAAATTCAGTGTATCTACATATTATATAATACAAAACCAAGCATAAGTCATCCATATTCCAGCCTTGTTAATTAGGGTTTCGGTTAGGGTTTCAAACCGAACTTTTAAACCGTGAAAACGTTATATCAAGGTTCTAATCCGTGTTTTTGGTCAAAAATCTATATAGCTCTGATTTGTAAACAAGTTAAAAATTAAAACATTATTTTAGGTGATTTTTAGGGTTTTTGGATGGTTAAACATGCTTAATACTAATCAATACATGTTTATATGTTAATTACATGATTAAAACATGGTTAAATCTTCATAAAAATGGATCTCACCTTAGGGTTTGGCTGAGAAAACTGAAGAACAGAAAAGGGTACAGGTCTAACTATGTGTTTGTAGTGTGAAAATACCTTGGAACAATCAAGAATTTGATAAATATCTAAAAAGGGGGTGGTCCCTTTTGGCGGCCGGAATTAGGGGGGCATTGGGCCTCTCCTTGGCCCATTAGTGCCCCGTTTTGCGTGTCGTGTTTAAATCTCGGTCCAAGTTATAGTTCGGGTTCAGTTTTTCGCAAGAAAAACTAGTTTGGGTGCGAAAAACAGCGCAAAAACGAGTGTTATTCAGCCTAATTTGTAAAATAAGAAAAACGTACTGACTCGTTGTAAAAATCCAAAATATTTTCATGAATTACTTAAAACATGTCATATAAGTGTTCCGTAAGTCTTTTTCGGTTCGATGGATGCTACAATGCTCGTTTTGATGTTAACGATTGCGTTTAAACTCATAGCGTTTTGTTAAACGAAACTTTTTTCGTTTAAATGGTTTTACACGTACTGGGGTCCTAATATTAACATGTTAGCCACTATAATATATATATATACGGGTCAAAATCAGTATCAGTCGGTTACTCGTTTAATCGTTACGAATTAACCGATTTATAGTTTACTCGCTACGTAGTGAATAAGGTATACCTCGTTTTGTCACGAATGCCACAACACGCGGGCCAAAAGCTAGTATCTAAATATTTTACTTATAATTTATAAACACTTATTTTATTCTATTATTTACATACTCATATAACTAAGAGAAAATTACAAATTTTGTCCTTTTGAATTTGCTAAATTATGGAATAGGTCCTTTTCAAAAATGAATTTCATTATTTATCCTTTATTTGCATGTTTGGCTCGGTATTAGTCCTTTACACTAACAGAGTTTAAGTTTTTTAGTTAAGTCACACCATGTGTAATTAACACAACCTTGAAGGGCTATTTGTGTAATTAACACAATTTTTATCAAGTTAGAATTTCTTAATTATATTGTCTTTTTATTCATCCACCAACTGTCACCATCACCACCCCTAGCCACCAGCAACCCAATTCCGCCATCAACAACCCTACTCTGACAGCTCACACTTGCAAATCCAGCCGTTCCCCCATCGTTTACACTTAACACCACCGATTCCAACCCCAACCCCCTTCGCCCACTGTAGCCGAGCATCAACAAAGTTCCATCATCGCCAGTGGCGAAGCACCCCCAAATCTTCATTGTCATCCACACACCAAAAAACCCCAGTCGACATCACTATTCACCCCAGATCCTCGCCGATAGAGAGATCGGAGAGGTCGAATTGGATTGAGGTTTCCACGTGGAAGGTTGGCCGGCATAGTCGAATCACAGATCTGAACAATTAGAAGGAGGGGTGATTGTCGTTTTGTGTTTTCCGGCGATGAGACACAACCACCAAACATCGTCCGATTTCTAGTCCTTTTTTAATATATGATGGTGATGTGATTGTAAGATGGTGTGGGGTGGTGGTAGAGTTGTGGCGGTGCTGGAAGTGGCTTTGGTGGTGAGGAGGTAACCCTAAAATATTTGGGAAAGAGGGTCTTTGATTGACAAAAATTGTGTTATAAAACTGAACACGAATATATTGATAAAGGTTGTGACAATTACAGAAATAGTCCTTTAATGGGGTGAAAAAACTAAAATGCCCTCGTGTGAATTGCATATGTGATTATTTAACTGAAAAACTTAACTTCTGTTAGTGTAAAGGACTAATACCGAGCCAAACATACAAATAAAGGATAAATAATGAAACTCATTTTCAAAAAGGACCCATTTCATAATTTAGCAAATTCAAAAGGACAAAAAATATAATTTTTTCTATAATTAATTATATGAAAAATGATAAATAGTCTACCTCTCTCTATATAAAGAGTTCCTAATACTCTATATAAGTGAAAAACTATTTTTCATCATATTTTAAAGCTAAAAGGTAATACGAGCGTGGAATGTGAGTGCTTTCACTAGATTATTTCTCAAAATGTTTAGAAAAAATTATATATATCATGTTAATTAGGCGGCTAACTGGAAGTGGATTAACATAAGCATATTGCAATGGAAAATACTCAATCATAGGCCCAAACACAAAACAAAACGTACATCGTGTGTGATTAATGAAAACAGTTGAGTGATTACTCATATAGTGTAACCGGTTTAACACACACATGGTTTGATTTCAATTTGGAATTTAAAATCAAACTTTTAGAGCATGTTTGGGATGTCCTATCAATTAACCAACCAATTTAGTTGGTTTGGTTTTTTTTTTTTTTTAAGTGTCGTTAACAAATCAACCATAATTTTTATCAAAGCCGGTCAAATTTGCACCATAAACACTCCTATGCATTTAACTCATATTCTTTAAACCACTTAACACCTAAAGCTCGTCTTGTAACTACTATATAGTTGACATTCAATTCATAACAATCAAAATTTTGGAAAAAAAATGAAAAGAAAACTCTAAATCACACTACCAACATTGCATATTTGCATTGAGCGGTAATTAATTTTTCTAGCACCTAATGCATTCTCCTTAAAGTTTGATGCTAGTTAGAACTAATTATCATTTGCTGCATTTTGTATTATCTCATTTTCTTGTGGTTGAATCCGTTTGGATTAGAGGTGGTCGATATGGGCTATGTTTGATATGTAATGGGTCAAACATGTCAAGTTAAATAAGTTAGCAAAAAATAAAGCAGATTACATGAGTCAAAAGTAACTCAAAGTGCAACTTTTGTGCACGAACATCTTAAATTATTTACTCATAAAGTTATATTGTTATCACTATTAACGTAGTCATATTTTACACGCTAGTTGTTAAAATTTTGGCCAAGCCGACCAATAGATTGAAGCCGCCTTAAACTATTATTCATTTTTGTGGCCTCTAGTTTGGATGCTCAATAGTCAAGTCTGTGTTTCTACTTGTCCATTTCGGTTTTAACCCAAAAAGAAAAGAATAGAAAATGGTAATTATCTTTATAAATTTTCTCAAATATAATTATTTGTTTTTCCTTACAAATTTTCTCAATATTCTTTGATGTCGCAGGTGATCAGAATAACAATTATGGGTGGATTTGTTGTAACGGTGTTGTTGATTTTCATGTTGATGAATTGCCTCTAGGAAACTATACTCTTCATGTTGATGAAGGTAACAAAATCATTTGTGGGTGGATTTGTTGTAACGGTGTTGTTGATTTTCAACTTTCAGGGATCAAAGTTTGCTTGTTTGAGGAAGTGGATAAATGTGCCGGTCCATAAGACAAGATATTCTACACAAAAGATTATTTTCGTGACTTTTTGTCACACAGAGGATGAATTTGCATGAGAGAATTTAATAGCTACCGAAACAATGATGTGAATATGTTTTTAGAGACATTGTAGATATGTTGCATGCAAGTTATTATGAATTTATTGAATAATAAATAATTTGATGGCACTTTTTATATCCCATTTATTGCTTTTCATTGCAGAAGCTGCCCTTAAATCACTTAATTGTAACCCAACCCAACCCAAGGAGAAGTAATGATTTTCATGAAAGGAAAGAGAACACAAATTTTCAGATTCATATTTCACTCCTCTTAAGCCAGCTTACAGAAAAAGTGAATCAAAATGATTCACATTTGTGAGTTTTTGAGGACCAACAGTAACAAAGGTTTAGGAGGTAAACTCGTATTTTACTACTTCTCATCCCATTCATCATCATTCTTGTAAGACACCAAAGTGTCAACCTTGTGTATCTGCATCATGATAACAACAATGTCTTGTTACATTTGCAGTGCATACATAACCAGTATTAATAACTGAAAACTTCCAAAATTCAAGCTGATTATATATAATGCAGTATATATAAAGTTTTTTTAACACCTTTTCTTTTCTGATAATGAAGTACCATTACATGCAATTATGTTCCAGGATGACGTGATTAAAACTTCTTATATGCACCTTAGAATGATTACTTCAAATCGTTTTATTTAAAACAACTTATTTCTCACATGCAATTACATAAGCAGTTTGCATAAACAATCCCAAACACCCCTCACAAAATAGCCTTTTGATACTATAATCAGATTAACAACTTCAAATTGTTCTATTAAATAACAACTCATTTCTCACAAACCCCCTCACAAAATTAGCTTTTTGATACTTTAACCAAATCAAATAGTTACAATAAGCACCTATGTGAAGCCATAGAAAATAAGATAACCGAATGGAATATCGATGTTACCTTAGTATCGAAAGAATGCAATTTCACCATTTGGGGATTTGCTATCAGTTTTGGATCACTCTCTGTCCAAGTGAAAGGCACTGCAACATCCATATCAGTATATGCCAACACATCAAATATACCTGCAAATGGTCCAAAATTAACAAAAAAGCTCAATACAACAAGATCAACAGCAAAAAGACTGATAATTAATCCTTACAGGGTTCATCAAGGCATGGCAGGTATGTGATGCTGGATGCAATCTGTCTCATGATAGCTTGAATCTCCCTCATGATTTCCTTATCAGTCTTCTCTCTTAAAACTCTATAAATCAACAAACAACAAATCAATACATATAATAACAATAGATCTTGTGATATTAAAAAGGTTCTTAACAATATCTTACCCTGTTTCAACTACTTCTTTATCAGTCTCTATACTAAAATTCCACCTTTCAAGTACTTCATCGGTGGCCTTGCTCATTATCACAAGCACAATCCTTTGTAACTTCCCAGCTTCCAGCCATTCTTTACATAATAAGCCAATCACATAACCAAAATACAACAATTTATTACCTAAATTCCAATAACAATTTATCAGCAATGTTGAAAGTTTACCAGACAGCTGAGTGTTCAAATTTGCAATGAAGGTCTTAACACCCTCATCTTCCGAAAGCAACAATGGCAGCCCATATTTTTTCACTCTTCCAAAGCTTTCGGCAGGATAAACGCCACGATTATACAGAATACTACATTACATCATCAAATTTCCCCCAATTAATATTAACGTTTCCAGTCAAACCTGATAACTAGGGGTGTGCATGAAACCAAAAAACCGATCCTCCATAAAGGCCTAAAAATACCGAGCCGAAACAAAAACCGATGGTTTGGTTTTATGTTTGCATGTAATAAAAAATAAATCGCACCAAACCGAATAGATTTTCAATTTTTATTTAAAGTAATACGTATGAATTCAACAAATATGTAACTCATATAACTTATACCAAACGTATAATAATCAGTTAATTATAAATTAACAAAATGATTTAGACCTAAATTCATTATTTTGAGCAAAAAAAAAACAAATTCGGCCCAAAATTTTCGAGCTAAAAATGTCAGAACCGAAAAAACTGAAACAGAACCGTGCACACCCCTACCTAAAACATTGAATCATAAAACGAAAACCGCTAGAGTTCTTACCTGTTCGCTGCGTAACCTGAAATAGGATTGCATAAATCAAAAACCGTTAGCATCAAAGTATTCAAACAATCAACGATTTGACTAACAAACAGAGAGAAAGAGTAAGTTACCGAAAAACTCGCTGACGATGGCGGTGGATCCACGGAGAGTGATGATGTCTTTGGTGGCAGTTTTTGAAGCCATTTCTGCAGTACAAACCGAGAGGTTGTTACTTTCTGTTTCTGTGTGGAATTTGGTCGAACAGGTTTTGTGCACTATCAATCAATCAATCAGTTAAGTAGAAATAGAAATAAGGGTAGGGTTTTGATGGATAAATAAAAAAGGAGAGTAACGGCTACTTTTCGCATTTGGCTCCAATAAGAAATTATCAGAAAATAATAAAAAGAGTTGGTGCGGACTTAACGGTTTAATAAGTGGGCCCTACCCATTGAGATTCAAAGACCAAAGTTATTGATCAAATCCCATCTCTTCATTTTCTTTGTCTTGTATGTATTCTTATTAAAAGTAGATATATAAATATAATTATTTTGGTGTCAGTTTAAATAATCGTCCGTCTTTCTTTTATTTTTGTGCTTAGGCCATTGTCACCACACTCCCTAATTTTAAGACTCTTGTTGTCTTACTCTGATCATACATGTCAGTATGTTGTATAAACTAAGCTCACGCTATAGGTGTTCTTTGGGTTATTTATTCGGGTTTCGGGTTGTTCGGTTTTGACCTCAAAACAAATTGACTCAAGACCCGACGCATATAAGTTCGGTTTGTTAGGGTTTTAGGTTAAACGGGTCAGGGAAATTGGGGTCAGGTTTAACAAATTTAAAAAAATTTATCCACCTTTAACAATATCATAAATTAAAAAAAAACATATTCCAAGCCGTTATAAAACCATAATATACAGTCATATTCAACAATAACATATATTATTTAGCAAAACATGAATTTTATCATACAAGCACACGAAACAAGTTGTAGTGTTGTAGCTTGTGGATCGATACTTGTGTAGATTGAAGAAATATGCTCAATACATATTGGTTTAAATACTGTAATATTGAAGTTTTTGAATTGAGCATACATTCTCAACATGTTTTATGGTAATTAACATTAGGATCCAATATGATTAATCCAATATTATTTTGAGTCTTGAGAATAGCCAAACAAGAATACGTAAGGTCCTTTGTTACTTCACCGCTAAACTACATTATAATAATTAGGGATACATGCATTGATGTATTATACTTCGGGTTATTCGGGTCAACCCGAATTTGGGTATTTCAACCCAAATACCGACCTGAATATTTTATCTCGGGTTCGGGTTAGAAGTTTAATCGGTTCGGGTCTCGGCTCACTTCGATTCGGGTTCGTTATTCGGGTACGGTTAAAAAACACACCCCTAGCTCACGCTAACTTCAGAGTTTGGGTTGGGCTTGGTGTATTTGTCCCCATAATTCCTCAGACAGAAAATTCCCAAAATAGCCTATTTCTAAAGAGAGAAACTCAATCTGACCATCATTTTTCAAAGATTCCAAAAATAGCCCTACGATTCCCAAAAGTAGAGTTGATATGGCGGATAATGCGTTTGAAGATGTGTACGAGAGTGATCCGCTGGCAAAGGCTTTTCACTGTTGCCCGTCTCCGATGATGGTGATTCTAAGTCTGTATGATAATCTTTGTCGAATACCGTTGTACCAGAGTAGCATTTGGTTGCCTCATTGTTCTTTAACTGTTGTCAAATTTTGAACTTCTATGAAAAATTAGGTATTTTAATTCTTTTATTTGTAATTAGTTGATTTGTTAGTGTAGATTAAATAACTAGATTGTGAGCTTTTAGTTTATTGGTCTTCATTTCCGGAAATGAAGCCCATGTTTGATGTTAGCATTGACTATTGAGTGTGGTTCTTTAACATTCATATACATATATTTACGTACATGCGTATTTCAGGGGCATTTTGGAGTTTTTATTCCAACATCTAATCTCGGTTAATTGCATTTCCACATAGTTGCTACAATTTCTTCATTCTCATGTTTAGTTACTTTTAACCTTTTCATATGTAATTCGTTGCACATGATGTAATTTGCAGAATTGAGTCAATGAGCTGAGTATGAAATTACTTGGATTGAGTTAACGTGTCAACGTTGGTAAGTCTCACATAAGTTTACGTATCCATCGCAACGTGAGGTAAAAATCTTGTTCAACCTAACTTTCTAACTAACTTGGTACTATGCAAGTGATCGCAATTTTAAAAAATTATATAGGTGTTGATGCTTACATGCATATAGTTGGATTCGAGATGATGTTTACATATAAAAAGTGAAAAAAAAAGATACAATGAATTATTTCATATGAATTGAAATTACACCAAGTAGTAAAGGAACGTTTGTTGTTTTCCTTTTTAACACCGGAGCTCCAAACTCTGTTTGCCTTTTTGATAATGATTTATCTTTAATTTCTCAAGATAATACATATAATATTTTATTTTTGTATTGTCTTCCTTTCTTCTGGCCAACCAGATTTTAAAAAAAGAAAAATCCTCAAAACAAACATTTGACTTTCAAAAATAAAATTCAAAATATTAAAGTTTAATTATGTTTTACCATAAACTTGAATTAACTACCATACACTTCCTTCATGTGTAGTCGATATCTTACTACCCATAGCTAGTTTAAGGTGAATAGGTTCTTATCTTTCTTTATATTTATTAGGCCTTATCGCTGGTAATGATCAAAGTTCAAGCACTCCCTGACACAATGCATTGAGATCTATGTATGCCCTTAAATCTTTGTTGACATTGTTATTGTTAAGTAGATTGATTGAAAATTTGAAAGTTTAAGACGTTGACAAAATAGAGACTGAATATACGAAAAAACCAAACAATAAAACTCAAAACTCCTAAACATGTCTAAGATGTTAAAGTCACATGCAAATCAATTCTTGAGGTTGAATTGGCTGTGAACAATGATGACAATTGGGAATGTTGGTATGACGGTTGTCAAGTTCGAGCTTTGGTCCCATGTGAGCCGTGTCTTGCCATCATTAGTTATTACCTAGCCTACAATAAGAAAGAAACCCGTTAGAAGGGTTCTCTGAACCACCCTCTGATGGTGAACATTAGTACAGTATATGATATTGTATCAAAAACATGTATGTAATATTTAAACAGAGAGTATAAGAAAGTTGTGGTATAGCACATATATTGGGTGTGAGTATGGTGTAGGGTCGTTCAAAAAGCTCGAGGCTCGAAGCTCGGGCTCGTGGCTCGCTCGATAAAAGCTCGAATAAAACTAGCTAAAAAAACTTGATTTGAAACATTCTGAGTTAAGTTGGCTCATTTTTGTAATCAAGCTCGGCTCGACCTAGGCTCGGCTCGATCATGGCTCGGCTCGTTGGCTCGATTTAAATCTCGTTTAGCTTCAAAATCAAGCTAGAGCCTTAGCTGAGATGCCTCGTTTAATTTCTAGCCCGAGCTCGAAACCACCATGGCTCGACTCGTGAACAGCCCTAGTATGGTGGGGGAAATAACAAAAGCCAAGGCCCCTTTGAAGGAAGGGTTAGCCTTCTTTATACACGAAATGGTATGAGCTACACTTAAGCCCATTAGGGCGGAGCGTGCTACGCCTAAACCCAAATAATATGTTCGGATCAGACCGGGCCAAACACTCATTAAATAATAAGTCCGGACAATTCATTAGTCAAATAGCGGCTAGAATTGTGTAGTCATCCAAGTGAAGCTAAATTTACACGGTCTAGATGTTTTGTTTAGTTATTCTCAAATACATAAAAAACTAGTCACGAACCATCTAGAAAGTCTAGACAAGAATTTAGAATACCATCCAACCTTCCACTTTATTTGACATTTGAAGTTTTCCAAAATAGTCACATTCCTAAATTAAAGTAGACGGCGGGCAGAGAAACTATTAATGCTTCTAGAATTAAGCGGCTCACGGGTTTATTAGGCTGAGGGGTGTGGGGGCCTCTAATGGGGACTTTAGTGGGGGCTCCAACCAATAATATTATGACGTGTGGCAGAGAGAGAAACTGGATAAAGGGGGTGTTTGAGCCCCCGTTGGAGCCCTGGTGTGGAGGGGCTCCAGCAGGGGCTCCAGCGATTTTTTTTTTTATTTTTTTATAAATATATTCAAACAACGTATTATTAAAAAAACTCATAAGTTATTAAAAAAAACACACGTTAATAAAAAAAACACATTAATATCTAAAAATAAAATAAAAATTAAAGTACTAAAAAAAACATTATTCTTATTCTTCGGCTTGGTCTTCTTCGATCAACCTCTTTCGGATACGTTCCTTTTGCTTTTCCATTAGCATTTGATCGACCGGATTTATGTTACTGAAGTCTCTAGTGAGGAAGTCCAAATCTCTCATTCGACTTTTTTCCTTTTTGTCATTAGAGACCACCTCCATGGTTTTGTTGAATTTATTGAGGGATTCAACAAGATTGGCGATGTTTACGGCTTCCCCCTCAGCCGGTTTTTTCCCCTTGGCGTCCCTTCCCAATGGCCGCCTCCTCGGCGGTGAAGACGTTTCCTCCTCCGCAATGTTTAGGTCGAATCCAACGCGGCAATCCGACCCGGTTGAAGGGCTATACGCTCCAGACAAACTAGTTTTAGTCCGTTTCTGCCGTACTTCCGCATCAACGTCCGGCGCCACCAGCTCAACCCACTTGGAACACCTTTTCAACCTCTCCCACAACTTTAAATCGTCCCACGTCTTCACCATCCCATACCTCCGCAAACACTCCTGCTTCCACTCTTCGACCGTGAAATTGTAAACCGCCAAATTATCACTGCCACTTGGTCTCATACGACCGCTGTTCCTGTTGAAAAGATTAGTAAACAAGCCGACAAATTTTCTGATTTCGGACCACCGACCCGAAATCATATCGGCGTTCCGCTCTGTACTCCCAACGAGCGTATAGAACGTCTCCCTAACCTTTGTCCAAAATATCTTGCTCTTTTGGTAGTCGGCTGCAAAATGAATAAATAAATTAGATTTCTATTTAACTTTTTTATTAAAAATCATTTTTAAAAACGTTAAAACAATTACCGCAACGCCGATCTTCAGAAATGACTATCCAAGCCCGACACAAGGCTTCCTTCTCATCCGATGATCACGGAGTGGTTTTCCGTTTCGTCCTCGGAGTCGAAGCCGGTCCCGACCCGTCCGTTGCAAGTTGTTTTTTCCGGTGGACGCGTTTTTTTGGTCCCGTAGCTTCACCGTGTGATTCTTGTGTCTCCGGAACAACAAAGTTAGGAGACGGTTGTGTGTTGGATGGTTGAAAGCCGGATGATTCTTGCGGCTCCGAATAAAACATCGGTTGGTGCGGTGACGACCATAAATCGTCGTCAATATAATCTGAATCAAGGTTTGGGTACCAATTTCCAGCCATTTTTTTAAAAAAAAGTTCGGAAGATGAGTTGATTTTGGGTGAATGTTTGAAGTTGTGGTGATTGATATGGGTGAAATGGGGTATTATATAGGAAAAAAAACGTTTTTTTTAATTAAATAAGAGCCCAACGGCTCTTTATAGGTTCCAACGGCTCTTTGCACACTCCCCTATGCCACTTTACTCTCTCTTCTGCAGCTAACCCCATCACGCCTGCATGTTTTTTCGCGCTAGCGCCCCGTTAGCGCCGCGGTTAGCGCTCCGATGGTGTGGTGTTAGCGCCTGGGGGCGCGAGCGGAGGGGCTCTAGCGCCCCCGTTGAAGCCCCACACCCCTCAGCCTTAGTATTTACCAGCGGCTACAAACTACATTACATCTCGAACCTTTACTTATTTACTTTTTTTAAGACACCATTTTATTTTAAAAAACCGCCATCACGTGACCCACCGTTTTCGCCAACTCACCCGGCCCTCTATAAATACCATGTCCTAACCGTACATCTTTCACACGCTCATCATATTCACCAACTCCCTAATTACACACTCTGCTCAATCAATCGCCATGGGTATAATTTAATTTAATTTAATTTCTTCATTTTCCATTGCATTACATTATCTTATTATTATTATATGTTTATGTTGATTCAATTTCTGTGTTGCAGCACCATCTGATAATAATAAGAAGATTAAGATCGGAATCAACGGTACTTGTTTAACTTCAACTTGATACAATTTGTTATGGTTTGTGTATTTTGTTAATTGTTTGATATGAGTTGTTATGGTTTAGGATTCGGAAGAATCGGACGGCTAGTTGCTAGAGTTGCTCTTCAGAGAGATGACGTTGAGCTTGTTGCTGTTAATGATCCTTTTATCACCACTGACTATATGGTAACTCACTTCATTCCACCTACTTTACTTTTTGCTTATTCTGCAAATGTCATTATCTTTATTTACGATTCGATCTGTTTATAAGCTAGGGTTTCTTAGAATTACAATCTGTTTATGAAATTATGTAACTGAAATTGATGTAATTAATCTTATCTTTACTTGAATCACATTTTTATTATCATGTTTTTATTGTTGTTTAAATCATGACTAGTTCCTCTGATTTAGGTATTTGGTTGAAGTTAGTCAAAGTGATATTTTATAAGTTAATATTGTGTTTGCTATGACTGATTTAAGCTCAGATGCAACTAGAAATCGATATTATTTTCGATACTGTGATGTTTGATTACGATTACGATTTGGTTTTCATGATGTATTGGTCACATGATGCAATCATTTAAGTTATATGCAAATATGTAATGTAGATCTGTTAGGGATGGATTTGGATTTGTGATTGTCCTTAGTTGATGCAAATGTTTTGGTTCCGTTTTATATCTCTGTATTTATGTCTGTGTACCTATTTCATATAGTTATGAATTGTGGATATTACAAATGCTATGAATTGTGTAGGAATTCAGTCTTCTTTCTGTATTAGCAGTTGTTGACTCTTGTATAACAAAGCTTATATCCTTATGATATATCCGGTAGTAGTCTATTTGCTATATATCATCTATGTATGTTTGTTTGCCTTTCTGAGCGTTGTATTTATCTTATCCGTATGTATAGTATGTATGTATAGTATATTGTCAAATAAATTCTCACTAGATGCCATTTTATATACAGACATACATGTTCAAGTATGACAGTGTTCATGGCCGGTGGAAGCACCATGAGCTTAAGGTCAAAGACGAAAAGACCCTTCTCTTTGGTGAGAAGCCAGTTACTGTTTTTGGCATTAGGTAACTTCTACAAGGCTTTCTATGTTACCTTTTGAGAACCGTTCATTTGTTTGTATGAAAGATCTTTTTTTGGCCTAATGTTTATCTTTTTGTTCTAATTAGGAACCCAGAAGAGATCCCATGGGGTGAGGCTGGTGCTGACTTTGTTGTTGAGTCTACCGGAGTCTTCACTGACAAGGACAAAGCTGCAGCCCACTTGAAGGTTTAACCCGATCTTTGAGTTTTACATACTTTTACTAGTTTTATTATTTATAACTGTTTTAATGATCATTGTTTTATTTTGAATATCTATTGTTTGATCAGGGTGGTGCTAAGAAAGTCATCATCTCTGCTCCTAGCAAGGATGCTCCCATGTTTGTTGTTGGTGTCAACGAGAAGGATTACAAACCCGACCTTGACATTGTTTCAAACGCTAGCTGCACAACCAACTGCCTTGCTCCATTGGCCAAGGTTAATTGAACTCTATTTCAACTAATTAGTTGACCTCCTTCTGTTCTATGTTTTGGTATCTTGACATTGAAAATGGCGACTCGTTTTCAGGTTATTAACGACAGGTTTGGCATTGTTGAGGGTCTTATGACAACAGTGCATTCCATCACTGGTATGCAGCATTTCAATTTGTTACTTACATCAGTCAGATTATTGATTTAAAGAATACTAATACATTATCTTAATGAACATTTCAGCCACTCAAAAGACTGTTGACGGTCCGTCAATGAAGGACTGGAGAGGTGGAAGAGCTGCTTCGTTCAACATCATTCCCAGCAGTACTGGAGCTGCTAAGGTAAATAAAACCATGAAAAAATGGCAGTTACCGGCACATAATTTACATCAACTTTGATCTAATGTTTTTTGTATATTTTTATGTAGGCTGTTGGTAAAGTTTTGCCAGCCCTTAACGGCAAATTAACCGGAATGGCCTTCCGTGTACCAACTGTGGATGTTTCAGTTGTTGACTTAACTGTTAGGCTTGAAAAGAAGGCTACCTATGAACAAATCAAAGCTGCAATCAAGTAAGTACTGGAAAGATTTATTTACCGGGGTTGATTATATTGAACACTAATAAGTAACCCGAGTCCTGCGTAACTTCAGGGAGGAATCAGAGGGAAGGCTCAAGGGTATTTTGGGATACACAGAAGATGATCTTGTTTCCACAGACTTCATTGGTGACAGCAGGTCAAGCATCTTTGATGCTAAAGCTGGAATTGCTTTGAATGACAACTTTGTGAAGCTTGTGTCGTGGTATGACAACGAATGGGGATACAGGTACTTGTCATGATCACATAGTCCCTGTTATTATCTTTCCGCGTTTATAAAATGCATGCTCTCATGTATGTTAATTTTTTTTTCCGCTGCAGCTCGCGTGTAATTGATCTGATTTGCCACATCGCATCGGTGCAAGCGTAAATCTTCCGTGTCTGGTTTCGTTTGCTTTTTTTGTTATCTGTTAATGTTTTGAGAAGACTATTGCGAAGTCCGGAGAGATTCAGTTGTTAAAAAGTAGTTTGTTTTAAGTGTATGGACGTAATAATAAATGTTTTGCATTTGATATTTTCATATCTGATGTGGACTTGAGTATGCATATTTTTTGTTATATTATTCCAACATCTGATTGAAGAAACAATCTGATTTAGGACATATCACAGTTGTCAAAAGCGTGTGAATAGGCCCTACTTATATTCAAGCTTTAGGCAAGCTGATATCGAATAAGTAGTGTGTTTTGGCTCGTTTAAATCAAACAATAGACATGCGTAGTTGTCTTGTTTGCATGTGTGTATTTGTATAAACGATATTCCATGTTGTAACATTGTCATTGAATTCATATAAACGATACTACCACAGGCAAATGAACTCATCTTTTCTATCTTTTCTGTTTTTGTTACATGGTATGCTTTAGATAGTTGTTTATCTAATTATAAAGTTGTAAATATATTAAATTTGGATGTATAAGTTATTCTTAGCCCGTCATCCATCATCATCTATATAATTACATTAAAAATTACTACATTTCTCTCTTCTGTTTAATTAAATAATATTTTTTATATCATGAAATAATTGTGGTAAGTGAAGGACAAAAGGTAGTACCCAAAATAAGGGCATCTCAATATGACAATAGAAGTTCAAGAACTTCTAAGGAAATTTTTTTACATGGGTCGGAAAAAGTTTTAGTCGGTATTCAAATGACTATCGCTACATAACTTTTTTATCCGGTTTGATCGGTCATGTAAAATAATTGGTATATAATTTTTTGGTCTGGTTGGGCCCCTCCGATCGACTAGAATCGGGTCAGCTAGAGTAATATAGAAAAAAGATCAAACAAAAAAAATACGTGAACCTTCATTAGAAATGCATAAATAAAATGTCATATGTTTAAAATTGTTCTTTACGAGTTTTCATTTTTTGAAGCTTAACAAAAACATCATATAATACATCACGTAAAAGTATTTTCATCGTTTGTAGTTGCGACAGAGCAGCCTCAATAAACGATAAACCAATACAATTAATTGTAGAAATTTCATGATTGGGCTTGGACTTAAAACTCAGGAATAAATTGATTGGTCATTTGGGTGTAAATTTATTTATATACATTTATTATATAATTATAAATGTAAATTTATTTAAAATTATGGCCGGTCTCGAAATTTCATGGGGGTTGTTCTAGAATTTTCACAGGGTCTTTTTGTTGTTCTCAAAATTCCATAGGGGTCGGTGTCAAAATTTCACAGGGGTCGGTCGAGATTTTAACACATATATACCACTAAAAAAAATTTTCTCACAGGGGTCGGCCGACCCCCCACCTCAAAGAGTAGATACGCCACTGGAAATAACAAATGAATATTCAAGATGTTCATGTTTAGCCACAATAATTAGGACAGGTAATGAACTAATGATTCTAAATAGACAAATACGAGTGTAACGGGGCATAGTTAAGTGTTTATCGGATTGGTTTTGAGCCTAACCCCTTTTTTCTAATTTTATGTAATAATCAGCTAAACACGATCACCAAAGTTTATCTGAATGCTTGTTAATAACCATTTCAAGAGTTTATGCATGAAAATAGCCCGACACATGTTTAGCTATTTACACCAAAGTTACAACTTGCATATTAATGTACACTTTACTCTTGGTGTGACACGCGTTAAGGGAACATGAATTAAATCAAACGTTATTAAGAATCAAAATACCAACAAGTTCAAAATAAATACTCAGATGACTTAAGTTTGAATACAAACTAAAACTTCCTATCCTATTTACAAAGTCATGCACAAAAGAGTATACTATTTGTTCACATGTTAATGTAAATTCAAACTCCTAATAGCTTTTTTCACATAAGTGGCTAAATCATAAACCATATGAACTAAAATGACAGTGTTACTCAAATATAACTGTAGGGGTATGGTACTAAACCCGGCTTACGATTTTAATTTATTATGTTTGGCTTATTTTATTATATGGACTAATAAAATATTATTGGGCTGAGGGGGTTATGTGGAGGTAACCCTAACTGGGCTAGGCCCATTAGGGTACCATGATGGTGGCCATGAGGCTCCTATATAAGGAGGTCTCCACCTCCTTATTAAGGGTTGTTGTTGTTCTCAATAAGAGCCACCACCATAACCATTTTTGTGTCTGTAAACAAGAGATCCTTGAGACTTCTTAGCAGTCACCTCCACACCCCCAAAAACCATTGCAGATCTTAAGCTACCGGAGAAGAAGATCGAGTTGTGGTTCGTTCATCTCGAAGACCGGGGAACATCGTCATGGATCAGGTCAGATTCATTTCATGTTTCTACATTGGCGCCATCCGTGGGACGGCAACGAGCTACCCTTCGATTTTCGTCTCGGTTCTCAGATCTGTTCATCCATTATTCCAGATCTGTGATTTTCTTTCTCCCAAGAAAAATCCAGATCTGGAAGTTTACAGAAAGATGCTTCAAGATTTGTTCTATTAAAGCTCAAAAAGATCCATAGATCTAAAAGATGCTTCCAGATCTGTGCAAAAATGAAGCTGAAAAAGATCTAGATCTAGTTTATAGATCTGGATTTTAGGTTTAAAATCACAGATCTAACTCTCTCATCCTCAAAATGGAAGAGACATCATATACTGCGCCATCGCCATCGCGGAAAAATGTGATGGCCGCACGTGCGCCATCGCAGATCAGTACTCCGTCATCACGTGCGCTCCAGCGAACAACACTCCCGACATGCATGCGCGTTCGCAAAAACCCACCATGTGGGTCGTGCCTTTGGTTTTGCGCAGAAGACTTCGCCGCCATGCATGCGCGCCCGCGAGTCACCACTCTGTCGCCATGCAAGGGCACTGCGGAAGATCAAGACTCCGCCTCAATGCATCGCGCCCGCGAGTAACCGCTCCGCCGCCATGCATGCGCACCGCGGATCAAAACCCCATGCGGGTTGGAAGACGACCCCATGCGGGTCAAAAATAGTACAATATGAGCTTGGAAGACGACACCATTCATGGGCGCCGTGCTCCGACATAACAAACTCTGACCAAGGCGGGTCACCTGCAAGCTCCGCAGGTAAGCACCCGACCACCATTCATGTGCGCCGATGGGTTTCAGCAATACGTCACCATGCATGCGAGCTAAGGATCATCGCGTTACCGTGTATGCATGCGTGTCTCGCTGATCAACTCTACGCCGCCATGCATGCGCTTCCGCAGATGAACAATCTGCCGCCATGCATACGCGCCATGCACATGTTGCACTCCACCGACATGCTTGTGCGCCGCTGCTGATAGTGCACTACGCCTTCATACATCATGCGCCCCCGCGAGTAACCGCTCCGCTGCCATGCATGCACGCCCAACCCCAAAAAGACATTCTTGATCGCGGAGAAGGTGACAAGAAGGAAGGCGGCGGAGAGCCTAACAGACCTTTACCAAGAATATGGACTCCCCTCACCAAACTAATGCGTTCTATTACCTTTTGCATACATGTTTCACACTTCCCTTTATTAATTTTGAGCAATATGACAACATTGTATTGACATCAAACTAAAAATAAAACGAAGTAAAACATACATGCGCGAGCTCCAAGCTCAGACGCGTTGATGAGTTTTAACTCTAAAACGTCAGGGCCTTAGCCCAATAATATGAGCCTTAGCTCAAATTACTCAGAACATCCATCCTACGTATTGCGCAGCTGGACCATAAAATACCTAAGCACAACTAAGGCAAAACACATGCCAAAGCATAGTTGTTAAGGTCTCAGGTCGGGGCCGCGCATGGGATTATAATGGATATAGGCAGAGTAACACATACTGACGTAAAGGCTAAAAAACTCATTCATAATTCCCTATAATAAATGCACGATAACGTCGCGCAAAAGAGGAATAATGAAATGCCAAGGCACGTGTCAGCATATTCAGAATATCGCAAAATAACTTGAAATATGACAACTGTTAAGGATTAAGTAAAAATAATTTTCTTACAACTTTGTTCAAGTTTCAATGTGTAAGCATACCTTATATTCAACAAGCATCACGCATGCGCCACCGCGGTTCGATACGTCGCCACCACGCATGCGCCACCGCGGTTCGATACGCCGCCACCACGCATGCGCCACCGCGGTTCTATACGCCGCCACCACGCATGCACCACCGCGGTTCGATACGCCGCCACCACGCATGCGCCACCGCGGTTCGATACGCCGCCACCCACGCATGCGCCACCGCGGTTCTATACGCCGCCACCCACGCATGCACCACCGCGGTTCGATACGCCGCCACCACGCATGCGCCACCGCGGTTCGATACACCGCCATCACGCATGCGCCACCGCGATTCAATACATCGCCACCCGCGCATGCGCCACCACGGTTCAGTACATCGTCACCACGTATGCGCCACCGTGGTTCAATACATTTCCACCATACATGCGCACAGTCGCGGATTAACATTCCGCCAACATTCATACGGGCCACGACAAGTGAACCTCGCCACCGCGTAATGTCATTGCGCCACCACGCGTACACGCCACCGCGGATAACCATCTGGCCGCCATGGTGCATGCCACCATGCATGAGTTCCACCGCCATGAAGCAGCAGCGCGCCATCACGCATGCGCGCTGGCGTCGAGCACACGAAGGTCTGACACATAACGTCTCCATCTCTGATGCATGTCAACACCAACCAACCACATGCATTGACGATTCGTTTTAACCAAAGGGATGGAATTTCGCGCAACGCGCGTACAAGAAAAGAAAAAGAAAAAAACAAGCCCTATTAAAAAAGCAAACTATTAAGTCTAATATCTATCTTACCTCGCTCGCGCGAGACAAGACACACATTAGACTGGGGGGGCTTGAAGGGGTATGCACCCGCCTTAACATCGAGCGGGGCGGGTCAACCCACAAGATATAGACAAGAGGCTTGAAATCAGGATGTCATGAAGACACAAAGCCAAAACCTATGCGCGTGGCGCATATCACATATGCTCACGCATCACATATGCTCACGCATCACATATGCTCACGTATCACATCTGCGCGTGGCGCATATCACATGCTCACGCATATTACATATGCTCATGCATCACATATGCTCACGCATCACATATGCTCACACATATCACATCCGCGCGTGGCGCATATCACATGCTCACGCATATTACATATGCTCACGCATCACATATGCTCACGCATTACATATGCTCACGCATCACATCTGCGCGTGGCGCATCACATATGCTCACGTATATTACATATGCTCACGCATCACATATGTTCACGCATCACATATGCTCACGCATATTACATATGCTCACGCATATCACATGCTCACGCATATCACATCTGCGCATGAAACATCTGCGCGTGAGAATAAAGAGAAGACCTTGCGCATCCCCGGGATAGGCGCATAAAGGACAACACAACAAATGAGACAATAGTCTAATCCAAATCAGGATAAGGACAACCATGATTGTACTCATCAGACAACCTTCCAGAAGGTATCTTTTAAGGAATAAAGAATGTGCTGATGTTGACAGCTGCCAATGAAGGGTGGAAAACTCAGCAAAGCCCATGTGCCACCGCGTGATGGCGCATAGGCCAGGTAAAATACCTTGGTCAGAGATTAATCAATGAAAAAGCACCAGGTGTCCTAAGTACACGTGGCGCAAAGCAATAGGAGGAGGCCAAAAAGGCCCTAATTGGGTCTGAGCCCAATCATTGGAAACCCTAATACTATAAATACCACACCACCTCCACAGTTGGGGTCAGGCAAGAAAATATATTCTAAGTCCTTTACTCATTTTCACAACACACCGCCATGCATGCGCCCGCGGACCAACACTCCGCCGCCATGCATGCGCACTCACGGATCACCACTCCGACGCCATACAAGTGCGCTGCGGACGAACTCTCCCGGCCATGCATGCGCCGCGTCGGAGGAACACCCCGACGCCATGCATGCGCAGTGCTGAGGGTCAAGACTCTAACGCCATGCATGCGCACGCGACTCTCCGCCATGCATGCGCACTTAACTCCCGCCATGCATGCGCGCTCAACTCCCGCCATGCATACGCGCTCAACTCTCCGCCATGCATGCACGCTCAACTTTCAGCCACTATGCATGCGCGCCCTCGGATCACCACTCCGCCGCCATGCATACGCGACCTTGGATCACCACTCCGCCTCCATGCATGCGCGCACCGCAGATCAACACTCCGTTAGACGAACACCGATCACCGCGGATCACTATGAACGCCGCTGGTCACCTAGGAACATTCGCAGGTCACTAATGCAAGTCAGTGGGACAAAACGGCGCGGGTCGCCTCTGCAACCTCATGAAAGCTCCAGCATCTGTGGGCACGTGAAACATCCGGCGTATCAGTTATGGACCCTACGAAGTGACATTCACTCCCGTCACCACTGACCACATGCACGCGCCGCGGGCTGCGACCAAAGCGCCGCCTGCCTCTGATGGTAGCAAAAAAAGCTGCGGACGGGTAAATTTCAAACAAAACTACGGGTATCGTTTCCGGCTCCTAAGGTCACGCGCCAAACTTAAAGGTTGGGATCCTCATAAACCCATAAGGCCACGCGCCATATTTAAAGGTTGGGAATCCTCATAAACCCACTAAAGGTCGGGAGCCTAATAATATCCCACATGGCCACGCGCCAAACATAAAGGTCGGGAGCCTAATAATATCCCACATGGCCACGCGCCAAACATAAAGGTCGAGAGCCTAATAATATCCCACATGGCCACGCGCCAAACATAAAGGTCGGGATCCTAATAACATCCCACATGGCCACGCGCCAAACATAAAGGTCGGAAGTCTAATAACATCCCACATGGCCACGCGCCAAACATAAAGGTCGGAAGTCTAATAACATCCCACATGGCCACGCGCCAAACATAAAGGTCGGAAGTCTAATAACATCCCACATGGCCACGCGCCAAACATAAAGGTCGGGAGCCTAATAACATCCCACATGGCCACGCGCCAAACATAAAGGTCGGGAGCCTAATAACATCCCACATGGCCACGCGCCAAACATAAAGGTCGGGAGCCTAATAATATCCCAAACGGCCACGCGCTAACGTAGGTTGGGCACACCTCATAATTTGCCCGAGGATGAGAACCTTGTAATACATCCACTTTTAGTTGATATGTTTTTGCAGGTTCGACTACGAGTCGCACAAGCACCTATGACATTATTATTATCTGGCCGTTTGTGCCTCCATTATTATTTTGAAAACAAGTTGGGATAGTCATCCTGCGTAGAAGAGGCCCTTGTGGGCCGGTCATTATCATCATATTATAGCTCATAAGCCGCAACTCGCGCATGCTTCATTATTTTATAGCTCGCCTCGCGCGCAAGCTTCATTATTTTTATAGCTCGTAAGTAGCCTCGCGCGCAAGCTTCATTATTTTCATAGCTCGTAAGCTGCCTCGCGCACAAGTTGCATTACATTATTATCGAGATGCGCACTCTATCTTTTATCAGGCCCCGCGCCACTATTGTTATGATGCGTGCTATATCCTATTCATGCCAGTGCACCATCATTATCATAAAGATTACAACATGTCACCATCATGGAGAAAACCTCTCAAAACTCAAAGACAATAAAGACAAGGCCGAAGAAAGGGGAAAAAAATCGCCTCATATCCTAACATACCTTATGAAGTCCAGCGCTCCACCTAAACGCTTGCACGCCTAGGAGCAACACTGGACTTGGGGGGCTTGTAGGGGTATGGTACTAAACCCGGCTTACGACCTTAATTTATTATGTTTGGCTTATTTTATTATATGGACTAATACAATATTATTGGGCTGAGGGGGTTTTGTGGAGGTAACCCTAACTGGGCTAGGCCCATTAGGGTACCATGATGGTGGCCATGAAGCTCCCTATATAAGGAGGTCTCCACTTCCTTATTAAGGGTTGTTGTTGTTCTCAATAAGAGCCACCACCATAACCATTTTTGTGTCTGTAAACAAGAGATCCTTGAGACTTCTTAGCAGTCACCTCCACACCCCCAAAAACCATTGCAGATCTTAAGCTACCGGAGAAGAAGATCGAGTCGTGGTTCGTTTATCTCGAAGACCGGGGAACATCGTCATGGATCAGGTCAGATTCATTTCATGTTTCAACAATAACAATGAGGTGTTGAATACATAAGTTTGTAATAAATTTAGATAAAAAAAATGTTTCTAAGTATAGAAATTGTCAGTTGTGGTCATGGTTGATTCAAATTACAGTTAGAGAGAGAAATAGCAGCATTGCCGCCAAACTTCTATTTCCACAAAATTTCCAACTTCTAATGACACATACATGTGTCATCAAAACATTGCAACCCACTTCTATTTATTCTCAAACTTTGTTCAATTTCCCACATTCATAAGTAGACAACAACTATGGAGTCCGGTGGTGTTTCAAAGTTCGATACACGAACCGCTGAGGAAATAGCCATCGATGAATGGCTTCCGGTCACCGGGTCCAGAAAAGCCAAGTGGTACTACGCCGCCTTTCACAATGTCACCGCCATGGTTGGAGCCGGTGTCCTTAGTCTCCCCTTTGCCCTATCCGAACTTGGATGGTACGTTAACAAACGAATGAACACTGTCAAATCTCTTTGTTCATGTAGTTAAACAAATGAACATAACCACATGTTTCGTTTGTTCATTTAGATTACTTTTCTCAAGTAAATTTACTTTCTTCGTTAATATATTCATTTAATTTTAATTTTTTGGCACATTACAGTTTAGTGGAAATAAAAATATCACCCACCACAATTTAGTCTATTTAGGCCCAACCCGTTCATCTATATTCAATTATGTTCATTTATACTATTAGTAATAAACGAACATGAACACACTCGTTTTCTAAACAAACGGACACAAACAAGAAAACCTTGCTCGTTTAATTGTTCCTGTTCGAGCAGTTGTTCAGTTAAAGTTAGACGAACGAACACGAATACGCCCTATTTGTTTGTTTGTTTATGTGACTTGATATGATGCAGGGGCTTTGGAGTAACGATGCTAACCATGTCTTGGATTATTACATTGTACACGTTATCGCAAATGGTGCAGATGCATGAAATGGTTCCTGGAAAGCGGTTTGACCGGTACCACGAGCTAGGTCAACACGCGTTTGGTGAAAAGCTTGGGCTTTTTCTGGTTGTTCCTCAACAGCTTGTAGTGGAAGTTGGTACTTGCATTGTTTACATGGTTACCGGAGGCAAATCTATAGAAAAGGTCCAGCAGTTGCTTTGTCCCAACTGTACACCGATGAGGACAACTTACTACATTTTGATGTTCTCGTCCGTTCAGTTTGCGCTTGCTCATTTACCAAACTTCAACTCCATCACTATTGTCTCTGTGGCTGCTGCTGTCATGTCATTGAGGTATATTAATTAATATAACCATAAAATAATGAATTTATCCCATTTTGTTATTATAATTTATAACACAACAAAACGCATAATACATCATACTCCGTAACTGTTTAATGGGATTGCAGTTATTCATTTATTTCTTGGATAGCTTCTTGGAATAGGGGAGCTGATGCAGACGTGTCGTATAGGTTGAGGTCAAAAACTCATGTCGGTCAAATGTTTGACATGTTCAGTGCTTTGGGTAATGTGGCTTTTGCATACGCCGGTCACAATGTGGTCTTGGAAATCCAAGCAACCATCCCTTCGACTCCCGAAAAGCCATCCAAGGGACCCATGTGGCAAGGTTGTTTTTGTGCCTATATTGTTGTTGCCATTTGCTATTTCCCAGTTGCGATTATTGGGTACTATATTTTTGGTAACAAAGTTGATGACAACATCCTCATCACTCTGGATCATCCACCATGGCTTATTGCTATGGCTAACATCTTTGTCATCGTTCATATCATTGGTGGCTATCAGGTATGACTAAACATTATGCATTTATTGTGTTTTTTGGTATTTAATTTCACATCCTTTTCTTTCTTGAACTGACCCGGAAAAAAAAATCAGATTTTTTCGATGACAGTGTATGACATGATTGAAACCTACTTGGTGAAATCAAGGAAATTCAAGCCAAGTGCTCCCCTTCGATTCACTGTCCGTACATCATTTGTTGGTAAGACTTTGATCTCATATTATTATTATTATTATTATTTCACTAATAATATGGTATTTGAACTCTTTTGACACATTCGACTCGTTTCCATTTCGTATATTACCAATTTGATCCGTTAATGAGCAGTAACTTTGTTTTGATTCATATGTTGGGATGTTTGCAGTTTTCACCGCTTTTGTTGCAATCACAATACCTTTCTTTGGTGGTCTTCTTGGTTTCTTTGGAGGTTTTGCACTGGCACCAACAAGCTATTATGTAACTCTTCTTTTTAAATAAATATGTTGGAAATAAATGTTAAGAAATCATTTAATATAATTTGATAAGCCTTGTTTTCATTACTTGCAGCTTCCTTGTGTTATTTGGTTAATAGTCAAAAGGCCAAGAAAGTGGAGCTTAAGTTGGTGCGCAAATTGGGTAAGTCATAAGTTGATAAGCCTTTTGTTCTACGAGTTGCTAATTTGTATTTGTAATGTTTCAGTTTTGCATAGTATTTGGTGTTCTGTTGATGGTTTTAGCACCCATTGGAGCCCTGAGGTCACTCATTAAGCAAGCTGGCAGCTACAAAATATTCTCTTAAAAAGCTTCCGTTTTCTACTTTGAAACTTCATATATAGATGACGATGACGAAGAAGAAGATGAAGTTTGTTCACAAAAATCCAAGAAGTATGTATGTTGTTTTTGTGCAATAAAATGTGACCCTGTGCATCAACAAGCCGGCTTCTCTTTGGAGAAAAGACTGATTAAATAGCCTTCGTTTATAAATAAAGAAATAAATGTCGCGTGTGAAAGGCCCGCCCGCAAGATGGTTTTGGAGTTCGACACGGGCGTTATGTGATTTGTACTTGTTGAACCAATATACAGTAAACTTGACTTGTATTGTATGTGCTTTTTAAGATATAACCTTTTAGTGTGCAACATTTTTATATTTTGTTACCGCTTTTGTTGTTTGTGTGCGTTTTCTCATATATGAAATGTTGAGGTGTCGCGAACAGTACTATAATGAAAGACACAATCCACTAAATGATGACTCTAGCTTACCACTTATGTGGCTTTCAATAACAAAATTTGAAGATACAGTATCAAGAAAACAAGTTGTATTAACAGACTGCTTTGATTCGAACAAGTGCCTACTAGACTCGTGATTCAAAGTGAAGTTATAAGTTACAAAATTGCTAATCTTCTATGTAGCTTTTAAGTTCTTTCATCCTGTCATCATCAATAATTAACAAACTTGAATTTATAACTTGAAAACTGAAGTAAAATAACATCCAAATATAAGTCCCTAGGAAATGAAGAAAGAGAGCTTATGAGTTGTCCCACATCGGTTGGTTAAAAGAGTTAGCTAGAGAGGATGTGTGTATATAAGCAACTCAACTGCAAAGTTGAAAGGCACGCAGCTATGCAATAAGCACAAAGCGAACTATTCTTTTGTCTTTTACTAAAGAATACTGTGTACTTGTTGTGCTAAAATAGCGTATGTTTATTTTTGAAGAGCTCTTTCTCTTTGAAAGGACTCTTTAACAAACATAGTTTTAAATTTATTGTAATTACATCTTAGAAATTGCTTTATAAAATTTAGTTATTAAAACAATACTATGTAAATCGAATTTTTGTTGGCAAAGTTTCAAAAGTATATTAGGTGTTAAAAACTAAAGCATGTTCGATGATGTTAAATATGAGATTGGCCAGGGCCAAACTTGAATCATGTGGAGTTTAAACACGTTTGGGCTTAATACTAAGGTTCACTTAGAAAACGAGCCTGAGATACAAACATCGAGCAAGAGTATGAGCTTTATAATAACTATTATAAATGAGCTTCAAAAATTACTCACAAAACATAAGAGCATTCACAGTAGATGTTTTTAGAAGTGTTTTTGAGAAGAAATGAGGTGATGCGGATGAAAGAGGGTGATGATTAGACCATGTGTAGTGGGCGATATTGGAAGCTCGCCCGCATCTAGCCTTGGATTTTTATTTATTTATTTATTTTTTTTTGGGGGGGGGGGGCATGTATTTTTCGTTGTTTGGTTTGGAGATAATATTTTATTAGTGTGTGTGTGTGTGAAATATATATATATATATATATATATATATATATATATGATGTAGCGGAATTATTAGGCTACAAATCACTACACCCTAAATGTAAACGCTGACGTGACGTCACGTGTCAAAAATCGCCCCGAATGTAGCCCCTCCACTACACATGACCTTTGTTCTTCACAAAAAAACTAGTATGTGAGAGTGACTAGGAGAAAGAAGAGTGATGAGAGAAATGATGTTATAAAGTGGATGTGAAGAAAGAAATGTTGTGATTGGTTGGACAAGTGCCACTTTGACACATAAAAAACACATTGTGGATGTTTGAACTCCAGCTTTAGATATGAAACTAAGGGGGTGTTTGGTACAGAGAATGGAATTGTAGAGAAATGGAATAGAGAAATGGAATTGCAGAGAAAGGGAATTGGTCTGGAGAATGAGAATTGACTGTTCTGTTTGGTAGTACAGAGATTTCAGTTGAGAAATATAGCTGAGAATCATTTCTCTTGTTTGGTACATAGAAAATAAACAGAGAATTATATCAACTTTATCATTAGCACAAGTATTTTTTTCATAACAAATATTTATTAAAAAATAAAAAACATATAAAAAGATGCATAAATTCCAACCAAAATATGCACTGATCAAACCAATTCACATACAAAACATAGTTTTTAAGCAAAAAACATCAACCATAGTTAAAACCAATTCACATACAAAACATACTTCAACCATACACAACTATCCCATTGAACCATCGGTATACAACTCGACCATCTCAATTTTCTCTTCTATTGTCAACGTAAGAAAAGAACGTCCTAGATCCACATCTTTACCAATCAAATGAGCTGCTTTGAACCGTTTTTTCGTTGTGATACCTGGTAAAGCTTTCAACTCATCACTAACCTTTTCATAGATTTCACGAGCCTCCATACCTTCTTTGCTAAGTTGTTCACCCACCATCTCCCCAAATCGAAGCAAAACTTCCTTGATATCTTTGCAAGACTCTCGATATATCTCATCTGCATCCGTGCTTCTACCTCTTTTGCGCTTGCTTGTTACACTTCCTGTTTGTCATTCAGATCTATCAACATTTGGAACGGCTTCATCAACAAAATCAAAGTCTTCAATATCAACAGGTGAGCTTTTTTGCGTCTCTTGAACAACATCTTCTTCTCCAAGGTCAACTGCTTTACTACCAGTAGCTCTATCCTTACCGAATATGGTACACAATTTGTCATAGAAAGGAAATGACTTGTCACGAAAATTCACAGCACCTTTGTGAGACTACAAGACAATTACAAATAAATTAGACTAAAATTTTAAAATCTAAAAAACATATTTTTTAGAATATACCTTCACGTATTCATTCCAAACACTATCATCGGCAATAATACAACATTTTTGTTCATCCCAACCAAACCCACTTGTATGCACCATATCATATACAATGCTAAAGTGTGTCTTCCATGTCTTCATCCTAGACTTTATATGTGGTTCTGCTTTGAGGCCAGAGTTAGGAAGACTTACATCTAGCAATTGTTGAACACCATTTAAATAACCTGGTTTGAATCCATTGTCAGCACCAGCATACTTTCCGGATGCATGTATCTCCATTAATGCATCAATTAGCTTTGCATCTTCATCATTTGTCCAGGTATGCTTGCTCCGAGTAACTCCTCTCACTATATTTGAATCTGCCATGTCTACGTACAAATGCATAATTATACAATTAAAAATCATAATTCATGTAACTACAAATACAAATATAACAAGAAACATTAATAAGAAACAAATAAAGTGCATAAATAAACATTAATAAGAAACATCCTTGGTTCTACAAATAAAAAATACATAATTGTCAAACATAATTAAAAAACATTGTTGGCACGCTGCGTACGCATCGCAGTCCAACTATTAAACATTTCATTAGCAAGAAGGTCTCTACGATCGGTCCATTCTTGTGAGGGCTCGATCATAGAAATAACATTGTCATGGTCATTTGCAGGTTGTGTGTGATTTACTGGGATTTCGTTATCAAGAGGGTCTTCACTCATTGTTGTTCGTATGAAATTGTGCAATAAACAACAAGCAATGATGATACGTGGCATGGACTCTATGGGATGATATGAGTTATCACGCAAAATAGCCCATCTATCTTTAATCATTCCGAAACATCTTTCTATAACATTCCTGGCTGATGAATGTCTCATATTAAAGAACTCCTTAGCATTCGTAGGAGGACGAGACCAATCGTTAAGATGATAACGTTGACCTCGATATGGAGTTAAAAATCCTTCACCATTTGTATAACCGGCATCACAAAGGTAGTATGTTCCTACAATTAACCATAAACTCTATGTTAATTATCATACTTAAATCTATGTATATTCTTTGAAAATTGCCTATCACATACCCGGAGTTATTTTAAGACCATTGGGTCTACTGATTGCATCACGCAAAACTCTACTATCAGCTGCAGAACCCTCCCATCCCGCTAAGACATACGTAAATAAAAGGTCTCTCGTACATACTCCGAGTACGTTAGTACAAATCTGCCCTTTTCTTGTCCTATATGGTTTTCTATCAATAGCAGGGACTTTAACTTTAATGTATGTTCCATCTAATGCTCCTAAGCAACCCTGAGTTAAAAGAAATCATTACTTACTAATGTATGTTAGCAAAAAATATCTCTAATAAAAAATATGTTTGACTAACCTTAAACCATTTCCATCTTTCATCAGTTTCATTATCTGGCACTGGCACGGGTGACTTGTAGAGTTCTTTGTGTAATCGACATATAGCATTTAAGACTAACTTGAAATACCGACTTACAGTTTCCCCGGACCGATGAAATCTGTTGACTAGTATCCTATTCTTTGCATTATGAGCAAGGGTATGTAAAAACATTGCAACTTGCTCATCGACTAGCATGTTTTTACTATTCTTTAGTCCCCCTCTAGTTTCTAGCATATCACAAAGTGTTGTAAATGCATGTATATTCATTCTTATGTTAACAACACTCGTAACATCACTTTCATAAACCATCCTCACCATGTTTTCACGCCTATTATGGTAACTCATTAAATATTTTTTACGTAAAGTCATTGACTCAATCGACCGACGCAAATGATAAGTACACAACATCCACCAACGAATCGTAACATAAATGACATAAAATGCACCTATGGCAACTATTCTTTGTCTGGAAGGTGATCTTGCCATCTACACATAAAAATATAAGAAAATTCAAGAAAAACAAACTAGACCTCATATATATAACAAATCAAAAGAGTTCATAGTTCCTATTATACACTAAACTAGACCTCACGAGAGATTGCAGGTAAATTAATGCAAAAACGCAGCCAAAATGCACACCAAAATGCAGCAAATTAAAGTGCAAAATTGAGCTAAAGTGAAAGAAAAGAAACTACATAGAACTCAAAATTGAGCTAAAGTTAAAGTGCAAAATTTTGACATCATATGCTATTTTTTTCCTTTTGCCAATGATTTTTACCGCAAGTAATTGAGGGGAGACATTTAAAGACTTCAATTTAAAAAGAGAAGGTATTGAGTTCAAATATTATCTGATTACGCTAAAATAAAAATAGAGGTTTCTAGGTTTTGCTAGTGGATTTCTCACCTATGATGGATTTTCTATTGAGGATAAAATGAAAATAATCGGATGAGTCAGTAGTCCGTCAGTAATTTAAATGGCTATTCAATTTTTTTTTACTATTTTTCCTAAATTGACTCTAAACCAATGATCTAATCCAAATGTGCGTGCGTATGTACCCACCCAATGATCTATATGCCCACTTCAAATTCTCAAGGCTTAGTGCTTCTTTTTCTCTCTCTAGACACTGCACATGTGACATGTTTTTATATATAAATATAAGAGAAGTGTGTGATACAATAAAAACAGGCACAACATGAAAGGTCTCTACTTTTGTTGCAGCCTGTTGTTTGTAACATGTTTGTTAGGAGATATTAAGGCAGATGAAGCATATAATGATGGGGTTTATATTGTGTATATGGGTTCTGCTGCTGCCTCAAGGGACAACCATAACATACTTCTAACTTCTCTAGAAGAACTCAAGAAAATAAACTACACAGAACTCAACATCTCAAAACCCAGTTCGTGCTTTAGAAAACGACCTCGAAACGAGCCGAGCTCAAGCATTAGTAAGTCAAAATGAGCCGAATTCGAGCCTAGTCAAGCTTGAGCTCGGCTCGTTTACATCCCTTCAAACTGCTCATACACACAATTACAAACTTATACACACAAATATACACAAATTAACAGAAACACGAAGCTCGAGTGCATACATAAACTAAACCTAATGAGATTGCTGAGGCTAATCTGTTAATCGGTTAATATTCGATTGTGAAATATATATAGATTGAATGCTTATGGATGTGGTACGATTAATAATAATAAAGTGAAAAGGAAGCTGATATATATAGATTGAATGCTTATGGATCTGTTAATCGGAAATTTGAACCATACCTTGTTTTGGGTTGCGGTGCTCTGAAGGAGGAAGCTGATAGAAGTGAAAAGGAAGAGAATGGAAGTGAGAAATGAAACCCTAGAGAAATGATTTCTCCGCTTTTTTTAGAGAAAAGAAATCAGGGAAATGGAAATGGTTTATTTCCATTTCTCACCTCTTTCTTTCGTAAACAAACAAGAGAATTGTTTCCATTTCTATTTCTCACCCCCCAATTCTCTGTACCAAACACCCCCTAAGAATATAAGAGCATACTCAATAAGCATTTTTATATGATGTTTTTAAGATGTTTGTTCACGTCAATTTTATCTATAGTGCGACTAGTTTATACCTTCAAATAATTATTTTTCCCAAAAACTAAGAAAAACATTACTTTTTACATGTGGTGGGGGTGAAGGTAAAAGTGTTGGGTCTTGGGTCTTGAATACAAAAATATGGTAATTAAATTTGTTTTTGGGTGACCATGGTTTTGGATGTTTTTAGGTTTTTGGATGGATTTCTGGGTGTCTTAAAAAAAATGATATTTTTATGACACTTGAAACTACTCATTTTGGATGCTAAGTTGAAGTCTTGAGAGGCTGTTTAATGGCAACAGCATCAGCATCCAATCTAACGACACATATCCTAAGCATACTCGAAAAAATCAAGCACCTTAATCAACTTAAGCAGCTTCAGTCGTATCTAATCACCACTGGTCATTCAGAGCACCAGTTCTTCACCTTCAAACTCCTCCGCTGCTGCGTACTCTCATTATCTAATCTTGATTACGCTCGTTCAATCTTTAATTCTCTTGTATCACCCAATGTCTACCTCTACACCGCCATGATCACCGCTTATTCCTCTCACCCAGATCATCATTCATCTCTCCTTTTATACCGCCATATGGTTCGAAACAAACGGCCCAAAGTTACTCACTTTATTTACCCACATGTCTTGAAATCTTGCCCAGAGGTTTTCGGATCCAATGGGACTAAAATGGTGCATACCCAGATTGTTAAAACGGGTTATGAGCAATACCCAGTTGTCCAAACGGCTTTGTTAGATGCCTACTCGAGGGTTTCGTCGGATATCGGTGTTGCACGTTAACTGTTCGATGAAATGTCTGACAGAAATGTGGTGTCGTGGACCGCTATGGTTTCGGGGTATACGAGAGCCGGGGAGATGGAGAGTGCTGTTGAGTTGTTTGAACGAATGCCGGATAAAGATACCCCGTCTTGGAATTCGATAATCGCGGGGTGCACGCATAACGGGATGTTTTCGGAAGCGATTCGGCTTTTAAGGAGGATGGTTGTTAATGGGTTGAAACCGAATCATGTTACGGTTTTGTGCTCGCTTTCGGCATTTGGCCATACGGGCATGTTGCAGCTTGGGAAATCGACCCACGGGTATATTCTTAGAAACGCGCTTGGTCCGAATTCTCGTATGGCTAACGGTTTAGTTGACATGTATGGAAAATGTGGGAGCTTGAAAGAAGCCCGGAAGGTGTTTGACGAAACGCCGAAGAGAAACTTAACTTCATGGAACTCAATTATTAACTCTTTCGCCCTCCATGGACAAAGCGAGACAGCAATAGCAATATTCGAGGAAATGATTCAGCATGATGTAACACCAGATAATGTTACGTTTGTAGGATTATTAAACGCGTGTGTCCATGGTGGATTAGTTGAAAAGGGTCGTTTCTTTTTCACATCTATGGCTAACAACTATGGAATCGAGCCTGATATTCATCATATCGGGTGTTTTATTGATTTCTTGGTCGGGCTGGTAAGTTTGAAGAAGCAATGGAAGTGATTAAAACAATGAAATGCCCACCCGATGAAGCTGTATGGGGCTCTTTGTTGAATGGTTGCAAGATTTACAGGCGAATTGTGACAACTGCTCTATCCGACCCGACCCAGGTACCCGTTTTCGAATCCGATTCTTTTTATGATTTAAAATTTTATTATTAATCTTTGTAGATTTAACATTAAATAAATTATATATATATATATTTTAATATTACTTACTAATAATAATAATTTCTTTCCGCCTCTTTCTCTCTTGTCGCCGTCCCGCCTCTTTTCTCTCTTGTCGCCGTCCCGCCTCTTTCTCTCTTGTCGCCGTCCCGCCTCTTCTTCTCTCTTGTCGCCATCCCGCCCCTTTGCTTAACCCTTAAGCCTTGAAACCCTTTTTCTCTTAACTCCTTGCTTGTCCTTTGGTTCTTCCCGCCTAAGGATGTCTGCGCAGCTCCATGCGCCAGACTCCTTACAAGGAAGCCTGCGTGAAGACCAGTTGTTCCTGCGATACGCGAGGCGAACTGTTCTCGCAGCGCGCTAAGAATTGTAGTTCTTCTCGCAGCGCGCTAAGAACGGTAGTTCTTCCCGCGACGCGCTAAGAATTGTAGTTCTTCCCGCGGCGCGCTAAGAACGGTAGTTCTTCCCGCGACGCGCTAAGAACGGTAGTTCTTCCCGCGGCGCGCTAAGAACGGTAGTTCTTCCCGCGGCGCGCTAAGGATTTTAGTTCTTCCCGCGGCGCGCTAAGGATTGTTCTCTGTCTGCCTTCGCCCTCGCGCGTGCGCTCGAGTCTTCTCGCGCTAGACCTCAAGTCTTTTCTTCTGTTTTATCCAGCCTGTTTGCTTTGTATCTTATCTTCTGTGCTGTTGACCTAACCTGCCTTATGCCTGAAAAGCCACTTTCGGCGCAGCATGCGCACCAACCCTATTGGTTGGCAGAAAAAGTGACTGACATTATCTTTTGAGATCTGCTTTTCCAGAACCTTTACCTGACACCTCCTTTGCTATATTCTGTTCCTGTCAGCCTTTTTCCCTTGTCCCCTGCAGCTACCATATCTTTTGATATCTTTTGCTTTTGGCTTCTTATGCTTTTTAATATCTTTTGCTTGATTTGATTTGATCTTTTCCTCTTTTTAAGGGATTGTGTTCCCTAGGGTTTCCCTATAAATAATACTATTTTTCTTGTTATTTAACACTACACACACAAACACTTAAACTCTCTTCTGCTCTCTTCTCCTTGCCCTCTGCCGTTGTTCCTCAGCCGCCTCCTCTCTTTGCCTCCGTTTTCTCCTCTGTCCTCCCTGCATTTCCGGTAATATATATATATAATAATTTGTTTAAGATACATATTACTAATGGTTACATATATTCAAGACTTAAAACCAATCGATAAACCAATAAACTCTTATTTATAGGTTAACTTGTGCTTGTTTAAAAGTTGGTTCTTGCTTTACCTTTCAACACACCTTTTTCAGGTGAGTAATCTCGTACCTAATCCCTTTTTATTTTTAACGTTTTGGGATGTTCATGTGTTCGTACAAACTTGAGTCTTAAACTTGTTTATGAACTTTAGTCGCGCAGTATCCCATGTGTAGGGACGTTTACTTGGCTGTTTATTTGTATGTGTGAATCATTAACCGCTTTGTTCGGCCTATTCCGAAGTTTTCATGGATCCATTAGATGAACACGGGAGACCTATCGTTTACGGTTTTCTTTTGTTTACACGTGCACAGATGATTTCTTGTTTTTGTGCTCAATTGGGAGCACGGATTGAACTATGAGCTATGATCTATTTAGGCTTGATCACAATCTGATTACACCCTTGTTAAACACCAGATTTACACATGTTGCGTGCAGATTTATTATTATCTATTTATATCTATTAAACTTGATTTCTCACCGACACGCAAGTGTTGACGTTTTATTTTAACACATGTTCAGGTTTGCTGTAGCTGTTTCTGGAAGCTTGAGGACACATAGGATGTTTTCTTTTCTTTTGGACCTAGTTTAAAATGTAACAAGACAAGTTTATGTTATTTGAATATTTTGAGTTATAATATGATTTATGTTACTTTATGTCGTGTCCTGCGCGTGCGCAATGAAGTGTATTAATAAATATTGACACCCAAATAGTGTCGCGAGTAATGAAACAATACGTGGCGCCCCGATGTATAATCCGCCATCGGTCGGGGTGTTTCAGATTGGTATCAGAGCTCCGTGACTTTAGGATAGGTGGTTAGACGTAACGACCTAGAATACCTAAGAGTCCCTTTTCGCGCATGAGAAATATCTCATGTTTGCGCGCTAATTGTTAATTACTCGATATTTATAAAATATGCTTGCGCATACGCAGCACATGATTTCATGTTTATTTCGCGATCTTTCGATTTTTATTGTTAAATTTCAATTTGTTTCTTTACTTGCATATTCGTTTGTTGTGGGGATTGAAAATCCGAGAAGTCATGGTGGTACATGAATAGTTGATTTTCAATTACCATTAACTTTATGTTTTAAATTGAAGATATGAAAAGTCATGGTGATACATGAATTGTCAATCTCCAATATTCATTTGCTCGATATTTTAAATTGAAGATTTGAAAAGTCATGGTGATACATGAATTGTCAACCTTCAATGCTCGTTTACTCGATATTTTAAATTGAGAACTCGGAAAGTCATGGTGATGCATGAATTGTCGATTTTCAATTCGAATTTATTACTTGTATTAAGTTTGCATTTAAATTCCTGTTTTACTTCAAAACTTGATAGCATTTAACTCCGCGAAACAAGCTTTACGACGATATACTTTGCGCTAAAACAATTTCCTAGATATTAACAAAAATTAAAACTTTTATAGAATGCCTCCGCTATATCGCCGTCATCAGAGGAGAGAAGCCGCGCGCAGACTTAGGCAGCAACGTTCCCAGGAAATGGCCGCTGCGATAGCCCAAGCTTTAAACCAAACTAATACCAACCCCTCCAGATACAATATTAAATCCTTCAATGCGGGTAACCCTCCGAAATTCACCGGACTTGAAGGAGCCACCGTAATGCTCCAGTGGCTCGAGAAAATTGAAAACACTTTCCTCCATACCCAATGCCCTCCAGACCGACGAACCTTATACGCCTCAAGTGTCCTAGAATCAAGGGCGCTTACTTGGTGGAACGGAGTAGCTCATGCGCGTGGCGCAGAGGCTGCTTCTAGCATGCTCTGGGAGGAATTCAAGGAAATCTTGACGCGAGAATTCTGCCCTCCCAACGAAGTAAAGCGCCTGGAGGAAGAGTTTTGGAACCTGAAACAGTACAGTGGCGAAGCGCGCGAGTACGCGACGCGCTTCCATGAATTAAGCTTGCTTGTCCCACACCTAGTTACCCCTTCCCGCCGAGCCATCGAGAAGTTCCTTGGGGGTCTCCCCATGGAAATTCAAGATTCTGTATGGGCCAGAAACCCAGTAACCCTCTCTGACGCTATCGAGTTGGCCGCTGTGCTCAGCGACAACCATGTCAGAGCAGGAACCCTGTTCCTGCGGGGATCTGAGAAGACCAAACCCACCAAGACTGTCCCAGAACCAACAGAAACCAAACCAGAACCTTCAAACCGTAATAACCTCAAGCGCAGGCGCAAAGCCTATGCGCTTACCAGCCCGCCCATTGTCCAGCAACCCACCTACCAACCTCCAGTTTACGCGCCTAACCCACTGTCGACCTACCCAACACCTCCTGTAGCCCACAACTATGCCTTAACCAATCCAGCACTCCCTACCCCGTCAACTAAGAAACCTTACACAGGAAACCACCCCTTTTGCCCAACCTGTAGACTTCACCACCCACCTCAAGTCCCGTGTCGACTTTGTCACCGATGTGGCCGCGCTGGTCACAAAGCGGAAAACTGTAGAGTCCTTCCCTCCAACCCAACAGCGCAAACACCACCAGCCTACCTGCAGAACCCACAACCAACATACCCTAATCCACGACCCAGGTCGTGCTATAACTGCGGTGATCCCAGTCATTTCCGGAACGCGTGCCCGAGACTGCAAGTTCAGATTACGCAAGCGAACCCAGTTAACCAAATTTCGAACCAAGTGACGCGCGGACGAGCTTTTAATATAACCGCGCACCAAGCGCAAGCGAATAATGACGTGGTTAATGGTACATTTTTACTTAACGGACATTATGCATCTATACTTTTTGATACTGGCGCCGATAGAAGTTTTATTTCTCTCGCATTTGAGCAGAAACTTGCGCGACCGCGCATAAACTTAAGCGAAAACTTTTCAGTTGAATTGGCTAATGGTGAAACTATTTTAATAAACTCCGTAATCAAAGATTGCACGCTTAACCTTAACGAAAACGATTTTCTAATCGACCTCATCCCCATGCCTCTTGGAAGTTTTGATGTTATTATTGGTATGGATTGGCTCTCGCAAAATCGCGCTGAAGTTATTTGCGCCAAGAAGTTGATTCGCATCCCTCGAGAAAATGGTGATCTTCATATCTACAGCGAGAAACCGTCTAACGGTCTTAAACTTATGTCTTGCGCTGAAACCCGAAGACTCTTGCGGAAGAAATGTATCGCATTCTTAGCCCATGTGGTCAAACCCGATGAAGGAAAGAAGAAACTTCGCGAAATCCCTATCGTGCGTGACTTCCCTGAAGTCTTTCCCGATGATCTTTCTGGTTTACCTCCCGCTCGGGAAGTTGAGTTTCGTATTGATCTTGTCCCTGGTGCTTCCCCCGTAGCCAAATCTCTTTATCGTCTTGCACCCGCTGAGATGCAAGAATTAGCAAGTCAACTTCAAGAGTTGACCAATAAAGGATTCATTCGCCCTAGCTCTTCGCCCTGGGGTGCTCCGGTGTTGTTCGTTAAAAAGAAGGACGGTTCGTTTCGTATGTGTATTGATTACCGCGAGCTGAACAAGCTCACCATTAAGAACCGGTATCCCTTACCGCGTATTGACGACCTCTTTGATCAACTCCAAGGTGCCTCTTGTTTTTCCAAGATCGATCTCCGTTCTGGCTATCACCAGTTGCGCATCCGCGAAGAGGATATTCCCAAAACTGCCTTTCGAACTCGCTATGGCCATTTTGAATTCTTGGTCATGCCCTTCGGTTTAACCAACGCACCCGCTGTTTTCATGGATCTAATGAATCGGGTGTGTAGGCCTTTCTTGGATAAATTCGTGATTGTGTTTATCGATGACGTTCTGATTTATTCCAAAACCAAGGCCGAGCATGAGCAACATCTTCAGTTGGTGTTGCAAAAGCTTCGAACCGAGCAACTCTTTGCCAAACTCTCCAAGTGTGAATTTTGGTCGGATGAAGTACAGTTTCTTGGCCATGTTGTTAACAAGATGGGTATCCATGTCGACCCATCCAAGATTGAAGCAATCAAGAACTGGATTACGCCATCCACTCCTACCGAAATCCGTTCCTTTTTGGGCTGGTTACTACCGGCGATTTATTTCGAACTTCTCAAAGATCGCTTTGCCTTTAACAGCTTTAACGCACAAAGGCAAACCGTATATTTGGGGCTCGAAGCAAGAAGAAGCCTTCCAAACGCTCAAGCAATTGTTGTGCGAAGCTCCTGTTCTAGCGCTACCTGAGGGTAATGATGATTTTGTCGTGTATTGTGATGCCTCCAACCAAGGTCTCGGTTGTGTACTTATGCAACGAGGCAAGGTTATCGCTTACGCGTCAAGGCAACTTAAAATTCATGAAAAGAATTATACGACTCACGACCTCGAACTTGGTGCAGTTGTATTTGCCTTGAAAATCTGGAGACACTACCTCTATGGGACTAAGTGTATCATTTACACAGACCATAAAAGCCTTCAGCACATTTTTGATCAAAAGGAACTTAACATGAGACAACGTCGATGGAACGAACTCATCAGCGACTGCGATTGTGAGATCCGGTATCACCCTGGAAAGGCTAATGTGGTAGCCGATGCGCTCTGCCGAAAACCCAGCCAACTTAACTGTATCTTGCAGCGCACGCAGCTTCACTTCGCGCCGATTCAAAGCAATCTTGAATCACGCATTCGTGACGCGCAGCGCGCATCCATCAGCAATGGCAACCTTCGCGCCGAGTTAGCGTGTGGCGCGGAAGCGCATTTTGTCCCTAATCTGAGTGGAATTCTCTGCTATCTCAATCGCATCTGGATCCCCAATGATGAGAATCTTCGCTCTGTCCTACTGAGTGAAGCGCACAAAACTCGGTATTCCATTCATCCTGGCGCTGATAAAATGTACAAGGATTTGCGCATTACTTATTGGTGGCCCGGTATGAAAAAGGATATTGCTATGTTCGTAGCTAAATGCCTGACTTGTTCTAAGGTAAAAGCTGAACATCAACGCCCATCTGGTTTACTCGAACAACCAGAAATTCCTACGTGGAAATGGGAAAGTATAGCAATGGACTTTATCACCAAGTTACCCTTGACCGCAAGCAAACATGATAGCATTTGGGTAATAGTGGATCGATTGACCAAATCTGCCCACTTTCTGCCCATTCGTGAAACTTACCGTGTTGAGCAACTTGCGCATCTTTATGTCAAGGAAATTGTCTGCCGTCATGGTACTCCTTTGAGCATCATATCCGATCGCGATGGCCGTTTTATATCTCGCTTTTGGAAATCTCTCCAATCTGCGTTAGGAACTCGTTTGGACATGAGTACTGCATATCATCCTCAGACTGACGGACAGTCTGAGCGAACCATCCAAACCCTTGAGGATATGCTCCGATCTTGTGTTCTTGATTTTGGAGGTAATTGGGATTCACACCTACCTCTGATCGAGTTCTCTTATAATAACAGCTATCATTCCAGCATCGGTATGGCCCCATTTGAAGCACTTTACGGTCGAAAGTGCCGCTCGCCGATTTGTTGGAGCGAAGTGGGTGAAGTTCAAATCACAGGACCCGAACTAGTTCAAGAGACAACCGATAAAATCGCCAAGATCCGTGATCATCTGCTGACTGCCAGAAGCCGACAGAAGAGTTACGCAGATCGCAGGCGGAAGCCTCTCGAATTTCAAGTTGGTGATCTTGTTCTCCTCAAAGTGTCGCCCTGGAAGGGTGTTGTCCGCTACGGGAAGAAAGGTAAGCTTGCGCCTCGTTATGTTGGTCCGTTCAAGATTCTCGCGCGCGTAGGAAAAGTTGCCTACAAACTTGACCTGCCGCCCGCGCTCAGCAATGTGCATCCAACGTTCCATGTATCCAATCTCAAGAAATGTCTAGCTGATGAGAACCTTCACATACCACTTGATGAAGTTCAAGTTGATGAGTCTATGCATTTCGTTGAGAAGCCTGTTGAGATTATGGATCGCGAGGTAAAGCAAACCAAGCGCAGTCGCATCCCCATTGTTAAAGTTCGTTGGCAGTCCAAGCGCGGAGCCGAGTTCACTTGGGAAAGGGAAGATCAGATGAAGATCAAGTACCCGCACCTTTTCTCTGCGCATCCTACTTCGAGATAAATTTCGGGACGAAATTTCTTAAAGTAGGGGAGACTGTGACAACTGCCCTATCCGACCCGACCCAGGTACCCGTTTTCGAATCCGATTCTTTTTATGATTTAAAATTTTATTATTAATCTTTGTAGATTTAACATTAAATAAATTATATATATATATATATTTTAATATTACTTACTAATAATAATAATTTCTTTCCGCTTCTTTCTCTCTTGTCGCCGTCCCGCCTCTTTTCTCTCTTGTCGCCGTCCCGCCTCTTCTTCTCTCTTGTCGCCGTCCCGCCCCTTTGCTTAACCCTTAAGCCTTGAAACCCTTTTTCTCTTAACTCCTTGCTTGTCCTTTGGTTCTTCCCGCCTAAGGATGTCTGCGCAGCTCCACGCGCCAGACTCCTTACAAGGAAGCCTGCGTGAAGACCAGTTGTTCCTGCGATACGCGAGGCGAACTGTTCTCGCAGCGCGCTAAGAATTGTAGTTCTTCTCGCAGCGCGCTAAGAACGTTAGTTCTTCCCGCGACGCGCTAAGAATTGTAGTTCTTCCCGCGGCGCGCTAAGAACGGTAGTTCTTCCCGCGACGCGCTAAGAACGGTAGTTCTTCCCGCGGCGCGCTAAGAACGGTAGTTCTTCCCGCGGCGCGCTAAGGATTTTAGTTCTTCCCGCGGCGCGCTAAGGATTGTTCTCTGTCTGCCTTCGCCCTCGCGCGTGCGCTCGAGTCTTCTCGCGCTAGACCTCAAGTCTTTTCTTCTGTTTTATCCAGCCTGTTTGCTTTGTATCTTATCTTCTGTGCTGTTGACCTAACCTGCCTTATGCCTGAAAAGCCACTTTCGGCGCAGCATGCGCACCAACCCTATTGGTTGGCAGAAAAAGTGACTGACATTATCTTTTGAGATCTGCTTTTCCAGAACCTTTACCTGACACCTCCTTTGCTATATTCTGTTCCTGTCAGCCTTTTTCCCTTGTCCCCTGCAGCTACCATATCTTTTGATATCTTTTGCTTTTGGCTTCTTATGCTTTTTAATATCTTTTGCTTGATTTGATTTGATCTTTTCCTCTTTTTAAGGGATTGTGTTCCCTAGGGTTTCCCTATAAATAATACTATTTTTCTTGTTATTTAACACTACACACACAAACACTTAAACTCTCTTCTGCTCTCTTCTCCTTGCCCTCTGCCGTTGTTCCTCAGCCGCCTCCTCTCTTTGCCTCCGTTTTCTCCTCTGTCCTCCCTGCATTTCCGGTAATATATATATATAATAATTTGTTTAAGATACATATTACTAATGGTTACATATATTCAAGACTTAAAACCAATCGATAAACCAATAAACTCTTATTTATAGGTTAACTTGTGCTTGTTTAAAAGTTGGTTCTTGCTTTACCTTTCAACACACCTTTTTCAGGTGAGTAATCTCGTACCTAATCCCTTTTTATTTTTAACGTTTTGGGATGTTCATGTGTTCGTACAAACTTGAGTCTTAAACTTGTTTATGAACTTTAGTCGCGCAGTATCCCATGTGTAGGGACGTTTACTTGGCTGTTTATTTGTATGTGTGAATCATTAACCGCTTTGTTCGGCCTATTCCGAAGTTTTCATGGATCCATTAGATGAACACGGGAGACCTATCGTTTACGGTTTTCTTTTGTTTACACGTGCACAGATGATTTCTTGTTTTTGTGCTCAATTGGGAGCACGGATTGAACTATGAGCTATGATCTATTTAGGCTTGATCACAATCTGATTACACCCTTGTTAAACACCAGATTTACACATGTTGCGTGCAGATTTATTATTATCTATTTATATCTATTAAACTTGATTTCTCACCGACACGCAAGTGTTGACGTTTTATTTTAACACATGTTCAGGTTTGCTGTAGCTGTTTCTGGAAGCTTGAGGACACATAGGATGTTTTCTTTTCTTTTGGACCTAGTTTAAAATGTAACAAGACAAGTTTATGTTATTTGAATATTTTGAGTTATAATATGATTTATGTTACTTTATGTCGTGTCCTGCGCGTGCGCAATGAAGTGTATTAATAAATATTGACACCCAAATAGTGTCGCGAGTAATGAAACAATACGTGGCGCTCCGATGTATAATCCGCCATCGGTCGGGGTGTTACACGAATGGACTTGGCTGAAATTGCAGTCAAGAAACTAATTGAAATCGATCCAAACAACGGTGGGTACGGGACGATGTTGGCTAATATCTATGGGGCAATAGGTGAATGGGATATGGCAAGGGCAGTAAGGAAATCATTGAAGGAGAAGAAGGCTCATAAGATACCGGGCTGTAGTTGGATTGAAGTTGATAATCAAGTTCATCAGTTTTATTCTGCTGATGATTCGCATTTCAAAATCGAAGATATAAATTTGATATTGGAAAGTATATTTGGATTATCTGATGAAAACATCTTCCATCATCATGATCATGATTATCAGCCGTTGTCACATAATAGAGGTTGAGTGAGTATGCGGTCTCAAGTTACATAAGTTAAGTTCTTTGATTGATACTGAATCATAATACAAGAGTAGATGCTAAATTTGAGCTAATAAACTTGAAGGTATATCGATCAACGGTTAAGTATCGATCTGTTCGTTTATTTATTTATTTATTATACAAAGGAAGATGGATTCTACAAGATACTGTAAAAGTTTTGACTGTGAAATGAGAATTGATGTTACTTAGGTAAGAATTAGGAGTGTGAATGTGAGTCTGAAGCTGCAGCTGTAGCTTAACTCGGAAGTTATATTTACAGGCTATATATACATACATACTTATATCTAGGGTTATAATATATAACATAACATGTAGATTATCACAAGTTTTGGATTGAATCAGAAACTGAAAAAGCTAAACTGAAATAACCGAAACGAAACGAGAAAATAAGTTATGAAGCCAAAGATGAAAAGGTGCATACTTATGCATCCATTAAATACAATGTAGAACTGTGTAATTTGATTCAATGCATTCCCAAAATCACAAAATTAAATGATACTAATCGTTATATTCGATCATTCAAGATTAATTGTAAACTCTGCTTTGCAATTCAAAATCCATACGAATTTAATACCTGCATTCCAAGAAGCTAAAGCAGATATCCTAAATTTTATTTTATTTATTACATTATAATATTAATATACTATTCAGATGTTTTGATTGATCAATGCTCATTAAGAGGTTGCCACTAAGTATTAATCATAGCTACCTCTGAACGTTAAGTATGTTTGTTTCACCAAAATGACATCTCAACCTCTTACCCATTTTTACCTCTTTTAGGCATAAGTCCATTTTCTCAACATACACATCTAATAAATTACCATTCATTTAATTAATCATCAAAATCCAGCCTTATTTTCTAACTAGTGACAAAGCAGGCCATAAGATGTTATTGCTAATCACGGAATTGAATCAAAATATAATGAACAATCAGATTAAAAGAACAAAATAAACTAATATTTCAAACGATTACTCGAATCCTTCAAACGATTACAAAAAGAGAGTATAAAAGATTACTGAATTGTAACAATGTGTCGCTAATGAACAAACTTGAGAACAGCTACACTTGACCGCTGTTGACTATTACCATTGACTTTCGTTGACTTTTATCACTGAGTAACCATATTAGAATAGCATTACATTGTGATTCATATCTCAACATATAACATAACCAATGAATACTTTGTTCGTTAATTTACATAATCTTTACGTCAGGACCAAAAATATAACCACACGAAGACCACAATGAGCACGTGGTGCAGTGGCGGATCCAGGATTTTTATTCAATGGGTTCACTGTTTTAGATGCTCCAATGATATAGAACCGAACATGAAAAGTTCGGGCTGATTCGACGGTTTGGGTCAGTTAAGGTTTATCACATAATAAAAGTACGATACAATAATAAAAAATACATCGTCATTAGAAAATATAAATACTTAGAAACAAGGCTCGTGTTTTTAGAAATGACAATGGGTCGGGTTTGAGACGAGTTTAGGTATTCTCGACCCCATACCCTATTATTAAAGTCCGTCCCATATCCTGAGCATAACTCATCGGGTATTTGTCGGGTATACTCGCAGGTTCCGGGTAGACTCGTTAGTTTAATAAATATGCCCCTCGGGTATGCCCGACTCAAAACCCGTAGGGTATCTATCAAAAATCCATGTTTGATGGAAAAACTTAATTTGTCTTCAATACAATTGTTAAGCTTTAGCATTCAAATACAAGTTATATATATAACTGTATTCTGATACAAGGATAGTTAACATATTTTCTTAAAAAGGATAGATGGCTATAACACTTACCAAGGCATAGGTTATAAAAACTACATTGAATGACGGAAAAATACATGTAAACTATTGAGGTTCCAAGCTGCATATGTTGAAGGTATATATATATGTTTATGAAAAAAGGAAAACAAAATTGCTTAAATAGAGAATCGAACCCAGGTTTTTACCATAGAAAAGCAAAGTGGTTACCACTAGACTTCAGTTTCAATTTGATTATGAATTCACTCACAGTTTATATATGGGTTCACTTTCCTATTTTATATAGGTGTTCTATATAAAATCCGAAACTCAATGGGTTCCGGTGAACCCGCAACTATGTGAGTAGATCCGCCCCGGCCCTTTCGTTTTATTATAAACAAACTTGTAGACGGCCAAAACCTTCAGTAATAGCAAAGACTACATGCGATTCTAACTGGCCAAGATTCTGCACAAAACAAACTCAAAGCTGGAAAAGAAAGTGATAGCTTACTAAACACCAAAAAGAGAATGACGACAACTTGCTAATTAACTAAGGAATTAAGGATAATCCTAAAAAAATAATAAATGTGTTGGTGATAAATTAATTTTCCTTCTCTTTAAAGAAAGATATAGCACTACGAAAAGTAACTTTCATTGGGTTTAAACCTTAAGTAACTTTCAGTGGGTTTAAGCCTTGAGGGAAACGTGTAGAAACGAAGGCAAACATAGCAATATGAAAATTACTTTTCTAATTTTAGCCAGTTAAGTGAGAGCATAATACACTATATTATGTGTTTATAAGTAGCGATAAAAGTGAAGTTGCTTGTTAGAAGCTTATTCCTAAAGAATAATGCCATATTCACTCGATGGTGATTACAAACTAAGCTCCCCTCTCTTCTATGGATGTATCCCTCAGTGATATATAGATACACATTAGGAGTAGCCCGTGACATATATCCACCAAATCATAACTAGCCAGGGATACAAAATGTCGCCAACAATTGGTTTTGTGTTAGTTCTCACTTGCACAGCCTTTTTCAATGTGTTTCCTACCAAAGCCACTGACCTCAAAACCTACATTGTTCACTTAAGTTCACCCGAAGGCCAGGTGCTCAACAATGAAGAATGGTATAACTCGGTTCTGTCAAAAGTAGCCGCACGATCAAACGAAATGCCAGAGATGGTTTTCACATACCGTCACGTGATTACAGGATTTGCTGCTAAAATGACAGCAGATCAAGCAGAGTTGATGGAGCGTTTGAGTGGAGTTTTATCCGTAAGCCCTCAAAGTGTGTATCAGTTACACACAACTCGTACACCTTACATTCTGGGCTTGCGCCAAAACTCAGGTTTATGGAGAGACTCAAACCATGGAAAGGGAATCATAATTGGTGTTTTCGACACTGGAATTACTCCCGGGCATCCTTCTTTTGATGACCATGGGGTCCCCCCTCTACCATCAACATGGAAGGGTAAATGTGAAGTGGCGGGGTGTAATAACAAGCTTATCGGAATAAGAAACTTTATGAGGGGACTTTCGCCGATAGATAATGACGGCCACGGGACACACACTTCAAGTACCGCTGCAGGGAACTTTGTAGACAATGCAAACGTATTCGGATTGGGGAATGGCACTGCTAGTGGGATGGCACCACTAGCACACGTGGCCATGTATAAAGTAGGTTCGTACAACAAGATTTTTACGGACGATACCATCTTGGCAGGCATGGATGCAGCTATTGAAGACGGAGTTAATGTTATGTCTCTTTCGCTTGCTCCGAATTCCTCGTCCTTTTATAGTGATAGTCTAGCAATTGGCGCCTTCAGCGCCATGCAGAAAGGTATCTTCGTGAGTTGTTCAGCAGGTAATTATGGGCCGAAGAGTGCATCGTTAGTCAATGAGGCCCCATGGATCCTTACAGTTGGGGCCAGTACAATTAATAGAAGGTTCAGGACAACAGTTGTTCTTGGAAACAAGAAGAAATTTCACGGTGAATCCTTGTACCAACCAAGTGATTGCGACCAGAAGCTTCGGCCTCTTGTTTACGGAGCATGGTGCAAAAAAGCATCACTGGATCACATTGATGTCAAGGGGAAGGTAGTGTTGTGTGATCATGGGAAAGATTTTGATACGACTTCCAACGGAACGGTAGTTAAGGATGCAGGGGGAGTTGCCATGATTATGGCTAATGGCAATGTTCATGGTCAGAGTATAATGGCAGAAGCTCATGTTATACTTGCATCAAATGTTGGTTACAAAGAAGGGGTTGAGATTAAGAAGTATCTGAACTCAACTTCTTCTCCTGTTGCCACTATCCGTTGTGGTGGAACTGTGGTTGGGTTGAAATCAGATCCACAGATGACTTCTTTCTCTTCAAGAGGGCCTAACCGTGCAAGTCCTGGTATCCTAAAGCCAGACGTTACAGGACCGGGTATGGACATTCTTGCAGCATGGCATCAATCGGTTGACAACAAAACAGGAACAAAAGCAACATTTCACGTCATAGCAGGCACATCAATGTCTTGTCCTCATCTTGCAGGCATAAGCGCGTTGCTCAAAAGCGCGCATCCAGAATGGTCTCCTGCAGCCATCAAGTCTGCAATAATGACCACTGCCAGTCAAGTAAACCGAAAAGGAGAGCCCATTGTAGACGAAAGAGGTCTTCCTGCTGACGTATTCGCCATCGGCTCTGGTCACGTGAACCCACCAAAAGCCCATGAGCCAGGCCTTGTATTTGACATCCAACCTGAGGACTACATTCCTTATCTTTGTGGGTTAGGCTATACGTCCAAACAAATTGAAATCATCGTTAGAAAGAATGCTAATTGCTCAAAGACCATCCCGGAGGCCCAGCTAAATTATCCTTCTTTCGCGGTGTCTCTTAAAAGAGGTGATCGCAAAACATACTCAAGGACAGTGACTAATGTTGGTTTGGCAAACTCAAGGTATAGCATCAAGGACGTTTCTGTACCAGAGGGTGTAAGTATTAAGGTTGTGGTTCATAATGATGAGGATGTGAGTAATATTGGTTTGCCAGACTCGGGTTACAGCATCAAGGACGTTGCTGTGCCAAAGGGTGTAAGTATTAAGTTTGTGGTTCAAAAAGTAGAGGACGTCATGAGCTTCACAGAGTTACACCAAAAGAGAACATACGAGGTGACGTTTAGTCGAGATGTTAAGGACAAGGAGAGAGGTCTGTACGGGCAAGGGCATATGACGTGGGTAGATGAAAGTGGTAAGTATAGCGTTAGAACTCCATTTTCATTCAAGTTTGAATGAAGATCCTAGTGCCTGCCTGCATCTTGTATACCATGATATGCTTTTATATATAATTAAATAAGTAATACGAAGGGAAGAAAAGTCACCGTTTTCATATGTTTCGAATAATTTATATGTTTATTGTTATAAAAGTTTCTAAAGTGAAGGAGAATGAACAAGTAAAAATGTAAACAAGATAGATAACCAAACATGTAGTTTTTGTTCGTTCGCCTATAACTAATTAACTAGTGAAAACTGATTGGATGATGATGATGATCCTAATTCCTATGCCTTATGATAACCTGTGAGTATTACTTAATTAGCTTTATCCAAACAAAGATAGAAAATATGTCACAGATGAATTTCATCGAGCAGTTGGTAGGCATATACAATGAAGAAATGTAAAATATGATCCCCAAAATCACAAAACTAAGAAATAGCCATCATTATATTCAGAAGATCAATGGTAAACATTTTCAAAATTCAGATGAATCTAATACCTGCATTGCATTGCATTCCAGGAAGTTAAACCTGACAACCGAATTAGTTACTCTCTCCTTTGGTGGTATGACTTTGTTTCATCACAAAATGTCTGTTTTTGAGCTTAACTGTTTCATTTCGGTTTTGATTTTTTTTTTAAATAAAATATATCTAGTAGAGACATCACTTTTTGAGTGAGATCCAACTAAGACAGCCCACCTGATCACCATTTTTTGGAAGCTAGAATTTAGTTTCAAGCAGGGTTGTAAACGAGTCAGGTCCAGCCTGAGCTCGAACTCGCCTTGTTTAGACTTACAAGAACTTGAGCTCGAGCTCGGCTGGTTTCAAGCTCTTTTTCAGTTGTTCTAAAGCTTGATCCAGCTTGTTTATTTGATACAATAATATTATAGATATAGATAAAATTTAATTCATTTTCTACTATATTATTAGTTTCACTTGCAGATATAGATATACATATACTGTATGTTTTTAATTGATTTTGATGCCTTTGAATTGTTCCTCTTAATGATTATTCCCATACTAGGTTATTGACTCGTGGGAGCCACGGATGGAAATATAAAAATCGTCTAATAAACACATATAATTTTAACTGATAATATTGTCCGTTCTAGAAAGTAAGTTCATTGAACTTGTCTAAAATCGAAGGATAGACAAAGTCTATTAAATCATATATTGAAAATAATGAATTGTTAATTAGAAGATCATCGGAAATTTGTACATTCATTCGTCGTCATTTGGACACCCCCCCCCCCCCAGAACATTCCCTTCACATAGATCTCATAGTTAATTCGCAAATTATTTTATCTCTTCAATATGTAATGTTTAGCATCCAACTGTGAGCCTCATGTTTTTTTTTTGATAGTTTAAGTACCTTTCACTTTGACAAGCTGTAGAAAGAACGATTAATTGAAGTGTAATTTAAAATAAACACGAACAAAAGTCTGTACAATTTAACTATTTATTTAACAAAAGTATCATAAATTTAGTATTTACAACCCCCTAAATACTTCCTTGTATACAAGGTTATAGCATTTTCGTTGTTGTCAAAGATTAATATAAAGAGGAACAAACTGGTTTTTTTAATAGCTAATAACTAAACACTTACAAACATCAATTGGCCTATATGACTTGTTTAACGATTCATAGAGCCATAACTTGTATGCACTCTAATATTAACTTGAACTTGTTATGAATTTAACTCAAGATGCTACTAACCCATATTAGCTCAAACATGTTCTAAATCATGACACGAACTTGCACAACAATACATTTTGGCAACACTAACTACATATCCATATGGCCGCTAATAATAGCCCGGATGTGGCAACCATTCGATATAGTTACGTATTTTATTTTCCATTATTAAGATACTAATAATGTATTCATCTTTTAATACATACAAAAGGTGAATAAAATAATTTTAGTGGTTCTTAAATATTTAGTAGTTCTCATTGAGCCCAACATTATGTATAAATCTTAAAATATTGGTTTTAGTTATTGATCTGTATTGATAATCTTTATATCCACAAAGACACATGTATCCAACATATGATATACTGATAATACAAAATCAAATTGCACAATGATCTTGGCTAGAAAATAGTTTAATATATTATAGAAACAGGGCTTCCTCTTTTTACAATATTATTTGGAAATGAGTTTAATAGACTTTCTAAATCTTGTCCATATGCAACCAATCTATTTTTTTTCCTCCTACAAAGTCATGCACTTGGCCATTAACATCTTCTCCATCTTATTTTTGCTGATATTGACCTTGACTTTTGTGAATGGTCATTGCAAAACAGACTACAACTGAAAAAAAAAAGTACCTTCTCTTCAATTTGAGCGAAAGTTTATTATCTGAAGGAGTTAGACCACAATGAATTATATAAGTGCGATAATCAGTATTAGTACGTGAAATAACTTTTACTTTAACAAAACGTCTACCCAAATTAATTACTCGTAATCTGGTTCCATTACACAAACCGTTCTTCTGATTCATATTCCTTAGTAATATTATTGGCACACCGACTTTTAGAACCAATCTACGAGTCAAAATGATTTTGGTCTTTTGATTTTATTTAGTATAATGTGTTTATGAAAGTTATAGTTCAAATTAAAATATGAAAAAATAATTTGTATGATCTTACTTAAAACCAAAAAAATAATTTTTATATGGAGCACAACTAAATTTGTGAATTTTTTTTGCTAAGTATGGAAACAATATAAATTGAGTAAACCAAATATAATGAAAAAATAATGGAGCAATAAGTTTTAAATTTCCAGTATACATTAAATTGGTCAAATAACATATTAAATTGGTCAAATAAATTAATGTGTATTTAATACAAGACAAATTAACTTTCTAGTATAATCAAAAGTAATTATTTAAATTTCCAGTATACATTACATTTGTCATTTATACTAACTAAAAATTGGTTAAATATAAAAGATGGAAATTTTTATAAATTGAATATATTAAAAACTATAAAAGAGTTGCAAAAGTCTTCAATTTCGGTTTTGTAAGACCAGAAATAAATAAATGTAAATATTATTATATATTTTTCTATTTTTCTTGGAAATTCAGTAACTAAGCAATATACTATTAATTTTTTTAATTATCACGAAATTATTGTCAACACTTTAGGATCATTACCTTGTTTAACAATAAATTTCATTAACTAATTATTTTTTCAATTTTATACATTAATCTTGACATTTAGCCTAATTAAAGTTTGGCCAACTATAAAAGATGGAAAAATTTTATTTTCTGTTTAGTTTATTAGTTTACTTTTTAATTTTGCCAGAATAATTTAGACAAATCGGTAATCCTTGACATTTATGTCTATTAAAAATTATTCAAATATAAAAGATGGAAAGTTTATTGAGATTGGAAACTATTAAAAACTACAAAAGAGTGATCAAAATTCGGTTCTTAAAAGAAAAAATATATAAATGTATGAATGATTGGAATCTATCATTAAAACTAAAGATGATCAATAATTAGCATTAACAAGTAATTGTAGTGAATATCTAAGATTTTTTAAATATAAATTTGAAATAGCATCTACTATACCAGGAATATCAATAAATCCGATTATTGCAATTGCTCAGGATACCCTTCTTTTTGGGTGTGAAGCAGTGTCAAACCAAAATACCAACAACATATTAAATTGGTCAAATAAGTTAATGTGTATTTAATACAAAACTTATTAACTTTCGAGTATAATCAAAAGTAAATTATTTAAATTTTCAGTATACATTAAATTTGTCATTTATGCTAATAAAAAATTAGTCAAATATAAAAGATGGAAAATTTGTTGAGATTAAAGACTATTAAAAACTACAAAAGATTGTTGCATGAGAGGTCAATCTCGGTTTTTAAAAACATAAATAAATAAATGGAAATATTATTATAAAAACTTTCCATTTTTTTAGAAGTTTACTAACTAAGCAATATAATATTAATTTTTTAATTATCACGAAATTATTGTCAAGATTTTAGCTTCATTACCTTATTTAATAATAAATTTCATTAGATAATTTTTTTTATCTTGACATTTATGCCTAATTAAAAATTGGTCAAATATAAAAGATGAAATTTTTTTATTTTCTATTTAGTTTATTAGTTTATTTTTTAATTTGGCCGGAATAATTTAGACGAATCGGTAGTTCTTGACATTTATGCCTAATTAAAAATTGGTTAAATGTAAAAGATGTAAAGTTTATTGTAATTGGAGAATATTAAAACTAAAAAAAAATGTTCAAATTCGGTTCTTAAAAACAGAAATAAATTAATTTATAAGATTGATTATATAAAAATCAATTAAATTACATGAATTGTGAAAAATACATAAATACATGAATAATAAAAAAAAGTACAGCCAATCTTGTACAAAAAGTAAGACATTTTTGCAGCAAATACTTCATCCATGACATTAGCTATTCTAGTTGGAAGTCATAAGCTGAAATGATAAAATTAAGTAAATGTTAAACAATATATTATTTGGACTAAGCGGAACTTTGGTCCGGGCTTTGAATATACCATTTCGTCTTGCAAAATCATTTCTATCGACCAATCTTCTCCGAGCTTTGAATTGTCCTTGAGACGCCATAGTTTCAAAATATGCATCTTGAGGACACAGTCGCTGTTTAGCGCATCCAATTGGTTCAACATTGTGATGTTTGTTGGCTCCATCTTCCTGGTGGTGAAAAAAAACAAAACATTAATTTATGAACAATAACAATTTTAACCAAAAATTAAAAAAAACAAAATGAATGATATAAACAACAAAAATATAAACCTTAGAAACCAAGAAAATTGTTTTAGCATAATTTGGTGTGATAGTATAAGAATTCTTGTGTGAAAGTGAAATATTTATATATAGTTTATAGTAAATGATTGAATTTTGGAAGGAATGAATAAAGAAGGAGTGTATATACGAAATTAATTAAAAACATAAAATTAGGAAACTTCAGTTACATTAAATCATGGACGAAAATTAGCGAATGAGGATTAAGGGATTTTCAAATTTTGAATTTCTAAAATGTAATGTTGTTAAAGTATATTATAAATACAAAATAATTCAATTCAAATATTTAATTCTAGAATATATTTAAACATACGGAATTAACTTTTTAATGTGGAAAAATAAGTTACTAATTTTTTTATTTACATGAATATAATTAATCATCAATTCAATCAATTAAATAATTACCATGTATCTTGAATGATTATCAATTACCGTATATCTAATATCTAAAATTATAATCAATTATGATATATATAAATTGTGAATCATATGATTGAAATTTATAAAAATAATCAACATAATATAATTAATAAGCATTTGATAATTAAGTAACTAATATAAGCTGTGTAAAAATAACTAAGTAATTTCTTTTTTTTTTATGTATTAACAATAACACAATTTTAATATAATAAACAACAATTTAAAAATTGAGTCATTGATATAACATATGGTAAGTAGTAATAATAATTATAAATTAACATATATTTCAAATTAGAATCAGCCTCATGTATTAAAATCTTTGATGACTAATTTTGAATTAGTCAATCGGTCAAAATCAGTATTTTACCCTTAAGGATGCTTAATCAAAACCTTAATCAAATAATCAAATGATATATCATAATTTATTAAAATATAGAAATTCTGTAATTAAAGAATTCCTTAATCAAATGGAAAATTTATCCCTAAATTTACAGAAATTGATATTTCATAAATATAAAATTAGAAACAATTATAGTAAAGTTAAATCCGTAATCTCTGTATATTAGGTTGTTTTATATTGAATCCAATGGATGAAATATCAATTAATTATCTCAAATAAATTAAACCTGGAAGGAAGCCTGATGATTAAACTGGCCGGAGGTAACGCTAATGGTGAGCACCTTCATCGATGGTGGATCGTGAATTTGACAGATAAATGAATTGAAGGTAGTGATATGTGGAACAGGATGGAACCATCAATGAGAATGGAGGCGTGAAAAAGGAAAATTGATTTAGGTTTCTAGGTTAAGTTATATTATAGTATATACAGAATAATAAAAATAACATAAATAATAAAAATTGTAATTAATTAATAAATAAATTGGTTAATCATTATTAAATTAAAGATTAAATTAAAGTTAAAGAGAATTGCTTGTATCTTATTTTAATTTATTTTTGATTAATTTTATTTAAATGAAAAATTAGAGAGGTGATAAATATAGATGGAAAGTTTAGGAAACAACTAATAGGAAGATGGTAGTTGAGTTAAAGCCTATTGATTTAATATTATGTATAGATATTTGTATATTTTTTACCACCGGCCGCCAAGAACTATGGCCGGGCCCCGGCTTTCTCAGGTACTATAGTTTCAGACTTTTATATCTATATATTTTAGTAAATTAGTTCTTAGTGTACAAGGCTATTATCATTTCTTTTTTTTTTAACCTGGTGACCATGGTTCCAATCACCCCTTGTGGGGATCCAAGTGACAACGCTTTAGCTGGGATCGAGAAAAAAAATACTTTTTCTTGTTAGTTATACACCATAAGTTGCCTCAGATTTACATGAGTTGTGAATAGCTAGTAGTGCCAACTTGGAACAATGACGACTTAAAACAGTGACAACTTGAAACAAATGTAACTTAGGTTTCATCGTCTGTAAACGCTTGACCTACCGATATAACTATCCAACTTATTCCCGGTTATAACCACAACTTTTATAATCTTTTCATGATGTTGTAACATGTCGTTTTGTTGGTTTCCGACCTAAATAATGACAGTTTTAGGTTTAATTTATGGTACGTTTTTCACAACAAAATTTGCATACTTGTTTATTACCAAAGAATTAAAGTACTGTCAAATTACATTAATCTGAAAGTGATTATTCCAAGATCCAAAAGAATTATTAGTGAGTTTAAAGTCACTGAAAATATAAAGAAATCACAACCACACATCTCACCAATTTCAAGCATTAATTTAGTGTAACATCCATACATCATAATACATGAAATGGATACTTCCAAGTCTTAATAACAATTGACTGGTACACGCGTTAGGACATAAAAATTATATACAATGATGATTGATGAGACCCACACCAACCATCAAAATTGACTACCTGTCATGCTCAAAGTTAATCAATTGCTTGTAGTTATTATGCATACTTACATATCACTACTCTCTAGTCTCTACTAACAATTTGAACTTAACATTTGTATCATTTCATTTCTTAACAGTAGCTTATATGTACAATACTGACCAACGCAACCTCGCATAGGATCCTGACCCATCATCACATCTCAAAAACGAATCGAAAACAAATATTGGAAGCACAAAAATATTCAAATTTGCCATCCCAACGAAACTAAATAACTAACTAACTATGCTAATGCTACTCACAAAACTGGAATGACAAAATCATGAAACTTGGATCTAAGTCGCGAGGATAATCAATCTGGGTTCTACAAAAACATCATGGTAAACTCTGATATGTAAACACGGTTGTTCGGCCCAACACAAACAAAACCAAAGACAGCTCGATGAAGAAGATTGTGTTCATCAAACTTCGATCCACAGTCCAACCGTATAAGGTAATCCCTCCAGGATTATTTTCAAGATACATAACTGCACAAAGTTTAGCATCATACATCAAAGGTCTGAACTTTAAGACTAAAAAGTCAAAACTTTGACATAAAAAGTCAACCATACAAAGTAATCCATACGATTTGCTTACCAAATGCTTGTCTTCTGAGATAAGAAGACAAATAAGAATCAAGCTGTGTGCTATTATGAAGTGAGATATAATTCATCGCCTCCAAATCGCTTTCTGAGCACCCGTCATTTATCAATCTATCAGTAAGTCTTGCATGTGACACGTCATCTGAACCACACGATGCTAAAGCATGACATCTAGTTGCTATTCTTGCAACGCCTTGAGCTCGGTGAGAAATTTTCGCTGCAGCATTTAAACACAGAATCAATCCCACCACTTGTGCAATTGATGACACCTGGCAAACACATATATTTAAAATACGTGATACTGAATAGGCGGGATGTGATCCTCCCACACGACCCCCACATGCCTATACGGCTCGTATAGGCCTATACGATTGTATAGGGTATACATGCCTGACAAAGGGACAAAACAAAACAGCTTTTTGCAGCCTATACGACCGTATAGGCATTAAATGTCTCGTATTGCATTCAGACAAAACCATAAAAGCTATACGGTCGTATAGGGCTATACGACCGTATAGAAAACATTTGCATAAACATTCAGACTGCCTTAATCGCTGCCGGAAAACGATTTAAAAAAACCCTCAAATTTTGGGGTGCATTTTTATTTTAATGTATGTTGACTAGATGTTAAAAAGACCTCAAATTTTTATTATATGTAAGCAACAAATATGCCTAGACAGTCTTGAGCTTTTGACGAGCTAAGCTTGAACTCAACATTTAAACCCGTTAAGATAAATGAAGAGGTAGGTCCCAGTAGAGCCCATTTGGTCCCGCAAGACTCACCTTAAACAGGGACGTCTGCGCAAAAACCAACTGGATCCGCAGGACCAACCATGCTCAGAGACGTGACGTCCTTACGCGCAGTACGCAAGCTGTTCCCGCAGGAAATGCCTCCCATGGTGAAGGACTCCGCCTGTTCCCGCAGCCTCGGATACAAGCCATGAGGGAAGGCCACCCGCGCAGCATGGCTACACGCACTAGGTACTTAGCTCTCGATCATTCAGTGTCACCTGAAGGAATGAGCAAAGCCGGGAGCAATCCCGCACAGAGGCGGGAGGGGGAATACTCCCGCCCAAATAAGCCAGTCTGTATACTGAAGGACCTTTTACTGTACCTGACGAGGTATGGGCGAAAGATCTGATCAGAGATACGACAGCTCACTGATACAGCATGGCGAGCAGCATGCTCCTGTACTGTATCACTATTAGCCGCTGCCTACTCACCAACTACTGTCATACCACGTGCGTAGCCGGCAGTTGGTGGAAAGGGAACAGTATACAGCAGGCCTGGTCACTATCAGCCGCTGCCTACCCACCAACTACCAGCAGGGCACGTGCGTAGGCTACTGTTGATGAACAGGAACACTGTTGCAGCCGGCCATACCTCCTTGGAAACCTACCTTCGGCTATAAATACCCCAAATGGTATGATCATCGACACATTACATTATCATATTATCATCATAATATACCTGATATCTGCTCTAGCAATCTCTTAATATACTTTTATATTTAAAGAGCAATCTAGTCTGATTCTCACGCCGGAAGGTGGTCACAAGGAGGAACCCCCCCCTTCTCAGTGACGAGCTCACGGTGTCTGTTTTGCAGGTTATCAGAAGAACCATCTTCCAAGGGTCTAACCCCTCGTGGGAAACAGCTATCCAACCCCCAGGTTACCAGTAATCTGTCCGGGGTCCGGTTAGTGTTTCTTCATTGGCGCCATCCGTGCATAAAGCTAGAACTTTATTTTTCTCTAGTTTTTTCAAACTTCTACAAAGATGGTTAGAGAAATTCCGGTAACCACAAACCCAGCTACTGGGATGAACACCGGCAACACAGTTTTTACGAACACTACCCCGGCTACCGAAGCCGGGGCAAGTGAAGTAAATTTTACGAACACTACCCCACTTACCAAAGCTGGGGCAAGTGCAGTAAATGATCACCTATTGGGATCCACCGATATCCAGTTTGAGAAACGAAGACTCCCCCGCCAGACTCTCGATGAAGTTAAGGCATGGGCGGAGGCACGACAAAAGAAATTCCAGGCTGAGTTGGACGAACGCTTGCGTTCCGTGCAACAGGCCGACGAATTCGAATACTGGGAGGATGACTCGGAGGAATCCGACTCCGACGCGAACCCTCGCCATAGGGCAAAAGGGAAGCGTAAGGAAACGGAATCCCAACCGAAAAGGCATTTTGGACAAGCCTTCAAACCAAAAAGCACAGGTGGAAGTCCACGGGACTTCTCTAAAACGTTCAGACCAAACGTTGCAAATGCAGGAACGTCCAAATTTGCAAGGGACATTGCTGAAGCAATCGCCCCAAAGAGTGCCAAACAAATGCCTAACATAGGCACATATGACGGTATATCTGATCCAGACGATCATTTGAACAAGTTCATAGCGGGGGCAACCGTCAGTAATTGGACGGAACCCACGTGGTGTTACATGTTCCAAATGACGCTGGTGGGGGCTGCTAGAGCATGGTTCGATCGTCTACCGGTCAACCACATCTACGACTGGGCAGACTTCCAACAGAAGTTTAGCCAACACTTCAGCCAGCAACGAAAGTATACCGAGGAGCAATGGACAATCCTCAAATGCATACGAGAGGAAGATGAATCTCTGCCAAACTTCATCACTCGCTTCAACTCAAAGAAGCTAAGTTTGGGCAATATCAGCGAAGATCTCGTTCGCGCTGCCTTCATCCAGGGCGCACATGACCCAGAGCTCATCCGCACCCTAACGGGTAAAGATGGCATGCCATCCACATGGGATGGCATCATGACAGCAGCAAAACGCTATGCGGAAACAGAGAAGCAACTGGGTAGAGATCTCCCACAGAGCACAAACCTCTACACCCAGAGGACGAGAGAAGACAACGTCCTCACCGCCCGACTAAATAAAAAACGAAAGCTAGGCATTTGGCAGTCAAGGGTAAACTTTGACACCTCATCCGGCTTGCAACATCGGTTGGACGGAAGGGATAATGTACAGTCGCACCGGAACTCCAGATGGACGCCACTCACCAAAAGCGTCACTGAGATATTCGCCACTGAAGAGCTCCCATGGCCAAAGCCTCCAATAATCCGACATCGTCAAGATGCTGATCGGAGCAAATACTGTGACTTTCACAAGACAAAGGGCCACAACACTGAAGAATGCATAGATGTAAAAGATATGGTCGAAGCATTTGTCAGAGATGGGACGCTCGCGCACCTCGTGGCGTAATAAAGGCTGAGCAGGCGAGTGCATATAGAACCCCAGCTGGGGAAAACACGAATCAATTCCAGCTTCAAAATCGAGACTACATGCTGCGTAAAGAACGAGATCCCGAACCAGGTGCGTATCGGCTCGATGGCACTCCCATCCCAACATGGAAGGGAGCTCATTTACACAGTCTGCATGTAAATCAATTCCAATTTGTAAAGAAAAGGCCAAGAGCCACTTCTAATGGAAATGATTCTCTTTAAGAACACCGAAGCTGATGATTTTACATTTATACTTTTCTGAACTAATATGCCGGTTTTCACCGCATAATTACGTCGTCATTGCATGGGAAGGCGGTCCTACCCGCACGAACCCAGCAACGTGACAAACCTTCACGCAGGTCAGTTGAAGGGGAAAAAGTTCAGCACCCAAAAATGAAAGTGTCGGTCTATCCGCATGAATCATTAAGAAAACTGAATTAATAACCTATCGACAACCGCGCGTCGAACGGTTCAAAACAAAATTCTTAAAAAGGATAAGAAAAACCTACACGCAGGTCAGATAAGGGTAAAGTTTTGCCATCCTACTAAGTGCAAGTGACGGTTCTACCCGCACAATCACGAAAGAGGAAGCAAAACTTCACCTATTATCAACCACGTTCAAAGGTTAACTTATCCTCAAAAGGTAAGAAAAACCTACACGCAGGTCAGATAAGGGTAAAGTTTTGCCATCCTACTAAGTGCAAGTGACGGTTCTACCCGCACAATCACGAAAGAGGAAGCAAAACTTCACACCTATTATCAACCACGTTCAAAGGTTAACTTATCCTCAAAAGGTAAGAAAAACCAACACGCAGGTCAGATAAGGGTAAAGTTTTGCCATCCTACTAAGTGCAAGTGACGGTTCTACCCGCACAATCACGAAAGAGGAAGCAAAACTTCACACCTATTATCAACCACGTTCAAAGGTTAACTTATCCTCAAAAGGTAAGAAAAACCTACACGCAGGTCAGATAAGGGTAAAGTTTTGCCATCCTAAGTACAAGTGACGGTTCTACCCGCACAATCACGAAAGAGGAAGCAAAACTTCACACCTATTATCAACCACGTTCAAAGGTTAACTTATCCTCAAAAGGTAAGAAAAACCTACACGCAGGTCAGATAAGGGTAAAGTTTTGCCATCCTACTAAGTGCAAGTGACGGTTCTACCCGCACAATCACGAAAGAGGAAGCAAGACTTCCTGTTATCAACCACGTTCAAAGGTCAACTTATCTTAATGCCTTAGAAATTTCGAAAAGGAAAACCTACACGCAGGTCAGATATAAGTTAAAGTTTAGCCATCCTACCAAGTGCAAGTGACGGTTCCACCCGCACAATCACGAAGGAGGAAGCGAAACTTTAACCCACTATCAACCACGTTCAAAGGTTCTTATTCTAAACACTTGGAAAATTGCTAATTTAAACTAAGTATGCAAGTCATAAGTTTATAAAGCAAGGAACCCAAAGAAGGAAATAACAATCTTATACGCAAAAAGATTAATATTTCAAGAATATATTACAAGAATGGCCGGGAAACTACCCGCCTAAAAGAAAAAAAAAAAACTATACAAGTCTTAGCAATGGGAAGGGATCTTCAGGATCAAGCTTCAGGGACGCTTCCACTTGGACCCGCTCCGTCAGAAGAACGGGGTGGTTCGAGGAACGCTTTGAGGACAGCTAACCCATCATCAGCAGCAGCTACTTCGTCCACCTTCTCCACCACTGGATGCGGGAAGGCGGCGTATTGGTTCAATGCTTGGTCATAAATGGCTTCGGTATCCACATTGAACAAAGGGAAGTTGGAAGGCGGGAAGCCTTTCTCAACAAACCCTAGACCAAGCAAGAAGCCGGCCTTTTCCCCATCCTCATGAGAAGCGTTGAGGGCTGCGGTCATAGCATCATCGTAAGAGGTCTCTGAAAAGACCCGACGCACAACCTACAAAGAAAACACAAGTATTAGAACCTTTTCTTACAAAAGAAAAGCGTGAAGATAAAACTAAACATACCTGAGGCAACGCTTCTCGAAGAAGCCATTGGAGGGCAGCTTGAGCTTCGTTATGGGCACGTTCGGCTTCGCTCTTGTTAAGGTTGGCAAGTAAAACTTCCTTTGCGGCAGCCTCTTCGACGCCCTTAAGCTTCCGCTGGGTCGGTCAAGCACCCCCCTCTGGTCCAGGATTTCCTGGAGTTTCTTGGCATCTTCCATTGCCAAGGCATCATGAGCGCGTTGGAGAGCCTCTAATTTGCCTTTCAGCTCCTCATTCTCCACACGCAAAGGCTCAGCAACGGCTTCAGCCTTGGCAGCCCTCTCGGTTGCGTTTCGCGCAGTCTCCCTGGCCAGCCGAAGCTGTCCATTCACAGCTTGGGCAGCCTTGGAGCGGGCCTCGAGTCGCGCCTGAACTTCAACCTCGAGGGCCTTGAAGGCCTTCTCCTTGTCGGCGGCAGCTGCCGCCAGCTGTTGGTTCTCCTCCCGAAGAGCACGCGCCTCAGATATGTCCTTGGCGCGAGCTGCTTTCAACTTGTCGTTTTCACGACAAAGCAGCTCGACGCGCGGCTGCATCCGGGCCTGGAGAACCCGAAGCTCATTAGTTAGCCTACCCTCCTGGTAGCTAACCATGGCTTCCCCCAACGCACCCGGAGGAGCAGCGTGGCGAGCCCAGTCCACGCACTCCACAGGTGTGCGAAGGGTTGTTCCTCGGCGTATGTTCCATCGAGGAACATACACTTCATTGGAATCCGACACTGCAAAAGAAACAAAAGCAGTAAGGAAAAGATGATAAAAAACATAAGGGAAAAAGAAAGGAACCCTACGCACCTGTAGGGTCAATGACAGGCCGATAGCCGCCAAACCCATCACCTGAACCTAAAGGAAATCCATCCAACAGGTCAGGCAGACGGGAAGGTGGCAAAAATCGACGGGAAGCCCTGCGCGTACCTGATGGTCCGGCCATCGGTGCCGGTGGCGCGGGCATGGCGGCAGCCGCCGTGGTCGCCGTTGTGGTCGCCGCCTTGTAAGCAGCAGCAGTAACCGCCGGCTCTGTGAAGGATGCTGTAAAAATCGCACTCACAGCCGGCGGTGACGTCATCTCTGCCGGAACAGTTGGCTCAAAGGAATGAGCAACTGGACCAGCGGATGCAGGCGCAGGCGCCTGGGTCGACGCCTCAGGAAGGCTGACCGAGCCTACCGTCATTGGCGGGGGGATACTCCCCTGCGCTTCACCCCGGAATGCGTCAACACCCACGCCTGCACAAAGAAGAAAGTGTTAGATAAATTTATAGTGATAAATCTGCAGACATTACGATTGTACTTACGGGTTTTCTTGACCCTGAACGTACGGACGGGCGGGGAGGAACCCGATGGAGCCGGCCTCTTGGTACCGGTCATCGTCGTCTTCGTTGGTTCTCCGGAGGTAACGGTCGTAGCCTCCGGAGTAGTGGTCTCCTCACCACCGGGCTTCCCCGCCACCTCTTCACTATCTGACTCCGAGTCAGAGAGAACCACTGGATCAGCTGTGGAGGCCTTCTCCTTCCCCTTCACGCCGGCAACAGCCTTCTTCTTCCGCACAAGGGGAGGACCATCTGCGGATTCCTCAGAAGAAGACAGGATGTAAGGATTTCCAGCAACGGGTACAGCATTGAGGGGTTCAGGATAGAATATCTCCTTACCTGGCCGCCGGTGGCTCAGGATCTCTTGGCCCGGCGGATAGACCTCCACAAACCTATCCGCCGTTTGCTCCAGGATGGGCAACTCATTGTCGTCCAGAGCACGAGTGCCCACCCGCACGGGACTGTCAGCTTCCCGCGGGAACAGGAGCGACTCCAAATTATTCCCCTCTGAAAGAAAAAGAAACAGTTAGAAAATTAACTAATATCAGCAAGAAAGACAAGACATACCATAAGGAATAGAGTTAAAACCATATTCAAGAAGGATGGGAAACCGGGACGCATCCTTCCATACCCGGCTCATCCCCAACAGCACCATCCCGGACTCCGCAAACCGGTAAACCGGAGATTGGACCCGGGATATCTTCGCGAACCATTCCGCCTCCTGGTAGCTGGAAGCGTGAAGGCTCGGAAGCGCTTGACCCTTCTTGAACTTCATAGCAATGGGGATGGCGCGGGCAGAGATGTAGAAGAACTCCCGCTTCCACGATTGGAGACTGCGCTCGGTCACGCAGATCTTCAAACCCTTAATACGGGTTGTCAGGGTGTACCACCCCTGGACGCACCTCCAAGTATAAAAGGTCATCAGGCGGTCCACGTAGGGCTCAATACCCAGAATCCGACACACCCACTCGAAGTGCCGGACCTTGGCAATCGCCATCGGATGCACCTCGGTCAGGTGCACCCCGTGCCTCTCCAGGACACGGTACACAAACTTTGTCAATGGGAACCTAAGGTTCCCATAAACAAAGAATGCAGCATATACCCCGATCTTGCCACTGGGGGCATCGTACACAGTCTGGTGGGATTCAGGAAACTCAGGCTCGAGAGACTCGAGCATGAACTTCCTGACGATGTACTGGTACTGATCGACAGGTAGAGCACACTGGCACTCGCCAGCAGTACTCCTATCGTCGGCTACAGCTTTAGCATCATGAGAAGACATTTTTGCAGAAAGAAGTGATTTCGGGAAAATGCTTGCCTGAAAAAGGGGAGTATTTGCCGGAAATCACTAAGAAGAAGAAGAAGAGAGGTGAAAGTGTGGATTACAAAGAGGCCTCTCCCCCTTTATATACTAATCGCAATTAATGCGGTGAATTTAATGCGGAGGAGAGAGAAATCGAAGGTGCAATGAAACTATGACACGTGGCAAAAAGCAGGCTGGCAACAGCTGTTGACAGGACGTGTGCCAGTAATTTCGCGGCCACGAGCCCGAAAAATCGTGCCCACAGCGCCAGGAAAAGCGTCTGGAATGACCATGTTCTGTCACGTCACCATAACTTCCTGCACGTCCTGACACAGTCAGAAGAAACCGTCGCACGACGTTTCATAGGTTTGGACTGTTCTTATCTTTTCACCAACTCTTCGAATTTCAAAATTCAAAAAATTTGAAAATATCAAAAGGTAAGCGGGAAAATACCCCTTACCCCTTGGCAAACAAGTAACCGTAAGACGGATGCGGGTACAGTGTAAAGGCAAAACCCTTCACATACCTAGCACCCGCAGGGAATTGAAGCCAAATAAACATTGGCAAACAAGTAACCGTAAGACGGCCGCGGGTACAGTGTTAAGGCAAAACCCTTCACATACCTAGCACCCGCAGGGAATTGAAGCCAAGTATTCCTCGGCAACCAAGTAACTACAAGACGGGTGCGGGTACAGTATAAAGGCAAAACCCTCCACATACCTAGCACCCGCAGGGAATTGACGCCAGGAATACCTTGGAAGTAAAGTAACCGTAAGACGAGCGCAGGTACAGTGTCAAGGCAAAACCCTTCACATACCTAGCGCTCCGCTGGGAATTGAAACCAAGAAGGATCTTCTGGGCAATGCTAGCGGAAACGGAAATAACATCCCCGCATAGCGGGAACGTCGAGAACTACGTTGTTTGAAGCTCCAGGATGGAATTGGTGGTCTTAACATAATTGATCACTATGTTCAAAACTACCAAAACCTCATGGAAAATCCATACAACTGGGACTCAATGCTCCTGACTTGCGAGGAGGTTACAGACCTACCCGCATCATACCCAAAGACCAAGCAGGAAACTCGGGCATTTCTGCAAGTGACAAGGACTTCCGCGGAAAGAATCCCCATGGAAAACCTTACAAAACCCTTTTCAAAACCCTTTGCTCAAAGTCCAAAAGTTCACCTCACTTTATTAAACACGCATGAGAAGAACATTGGACTGGGGGGACTTGAAGAGGTAGGTCCCAGTAGAGCCCATTTGGTCCCGCAAGACTCACCTTAAACAGGGACGTCTGCGCAAAAACCAACTGGATCCGCAGGACCAACCATGCTCAGAGACGTGACGTCCTTACGCGCAGTACGCAAGCTGTTCCCGCAGGAAATGCCTCCCATGGTGAAGGACTCCGCCTGTTCCCGCAGCCTCGGATACAAGCCATGAGGGAAGGCCACCCGCGCAGCATGGCTACACGCACTAGGTACTTAGCTCTCGATCATTCAGTGTCACCTGAAGGAATGAGCAAAGCCGGGAGCAATCCCGCACAGAGGCGGGAGGGGGAATACTCCCGCCCAAATAAGCCAGTCTGTATACTGAAGGACCTTTTACTGTACCTGACGAGGTATGGGCGAAAGATCTGATCAGAGATACGACAGCTCACTGATACAGCATGGCGAGCAGCATGCTCCTGTACTGTATCACTATTAGCCGCTGCCTACTCACCAACTACTGTCATACCACGTGCGTAGCCGGCAGTTGGTGGAAAGGGAACAGTATACAGCAGGCCTGGTCACTATCAGCCGCTGCCTACCCACCAACTACCAGTAGGGCACGTGCGTAGGCTACTGTTGATGAACAGGAACACTGTTGCAGCCGGCCATACCTCCTTGGAAACCTACCTTCGGCTATAAATACCCCAAATGGTATGATCATCGACACATTACATTATCATATTATCATCATAATATACCTGATATCTGCTCTAGCAATCTCTTAATATACTTTTATATTTAAAGAGCAATCTAGTCTGATTCTCACGCCGGAGGGTGGTCACAAGGAGGAACCCCCCCCCTTCTCAGTGACGAGCTCACGGTGTCTGTTTTGCAGGTTATCAGAAGAACCATCTTCCAAGGGTCTAACCCCTCGTGGGAAACAGCTATCCAACCCCCAGGTTACCAGTAATCTGTCCGGGGTCCGGTTAGTGTTTCTTCAATAAATGAACCAAATACGACCCGTATAAATAACATATATTGTATATATGGTCATCATTTTTTTTTTTAAAATGTCTATAAACGAGCCAAATACGACCCATATAAATCACATATATTGTATATATGGTCATCATTTCTTTTTTAAAAAAAGTGTTTATACGGCCGTATAGGCCTATACGACCCGTATAGGCCTATACGAGGCACAATAAACGATGGCAGACAACCTCTGACACGATTCAGGTCCTATACGACCGTATAGCCGTATACGAGCCGTATAGGACAAAAAATGGTGTATGAAGATCCAGGGTGGTGTGGGAAGATCCAGGAGGGCCTATCACAAGAATCAGATAAACGCATATATTCCAATTCAGGGTTTATGGTTTAAACTTACAGAAAAATCACCGCCATTGATGAAAGTTACTTTGTTACTAATCTCCGTGACTTGAAACAGCATTGCGAATTGGCTGGATGTGACAACAGCAAACACAAGAAGGAGATAAATTCTGAACCTATGACTTATTTTCGAAAGATCATGACGTAACCGATCATGTTCTTCTATTGATACCAAAACATCGGTTTCTGTTTCCAAGAGTCTTCCATAATCATCAAAATGGATAATTTGCAGATTACAAACCAAATGGAACACGAGACATGAAGATAAATAGATAAAGTTCAACGCTGCAAGAATGCCAAAAGACTTCCACCATGATACTCGGTGCATATAGATAATACGAATCGATTCAAGTCCAATCTTCAAAGCAAGACATGGTAGAACCCATAATACAAACAAGCGTATAGATTCCTGACATTAGAAAGTATAATTAACAAACATACTACCTTCATTCCTTAAATATGACAATACATTTCTATTCTATAGACAGTTTTATGACATCTAATTATCCAAACACCACTGATGTGTCATACAGCTTGTATAACCATACGGCCATATGGTAGTGCGAAAAGTGGTCAAACGGGTAGTCGGTAAAATCTTTGGTCGAACATATCCTGAAACTTTAGGTCAAATCCATTTTTGGATCACTTTTTTCGGGGTTAATCCGACCTTCTTTCCCATGCATTTCTTAGGGCTTTCGGGTATGCCACGTCGCATTCCAGATTATCCAGATGCTTACACTGGATGGAATGCCCTTAGCGCGCAGAGCCAGGTGCTCTTATTTTACGACGGTAGGGACGATTGCTTCCATTACTGACCAGAAAGACACCAAATTCTCCTTTAGGTGCTTCAACTGCGGTATAGGTAGAAGGAGCTGGTACGGAAAAACCTTTTGTATAAGGTTCGAAATGGTAAGTATCATACGGTAGTATGATATGGCGAGAAAAGTATATGGGCTGTATGAAAACCACCGACAAAGAAACGACTAATGTGACCAGTGACAACTTTTTTCGCCCTGTCATACAGTTTGTATGACATCATACAAGTCATGCGGCTGATCTAACAGACAAGTTTGTGTACACTTTTTGGGAAGGCGTGTAAACGAACCTAACGAACACGAACAGGGGCATGTTTGTGTTCGTTCATTTAACTTTAAACGAATACGAATATTTATTTGAACAAATATTTGTGTCTATGTTCGTTCATTCGTTCGTTTAAATAAACATACAACAAACTTTATACAAATAATATTTGTGTCACAAACAGTTCCTTGAACGTTCAGTTCGTTTACACTTTTGAGAGTGGCGTACGGTACCGATAGCAGGACCAAAGACATACATTTGTTGCATTTGTACTCTACATACAGTACTTTCATGACATCTAATAATCTGAGTATCATAATTGATCAAACTAATAACAACCAAACTTGGTGATCAACAATCTTGATATCAATCCATGAAGTCATAATATTATCACTAAACAAAGCATGACTTACAGAGATCTTCTGAACATACTCCTTTGAAAACCTTTCAACATGACCACTACACTGATCAACAATAAGAAACCCACGAACTCCATACTTCCTCAAATTATGCGAAAGACAAAGCAGAGCAACTGCAGCCAGACAAGCATGTGACACGATAATAACAAGCTCAAAGCCTTCAATTTCGTAGAGGCAATACGTCGAACAGTTGGCGTGCAACGAAAGTATGGCCACGGGAAACGCAACACCGATCACCAAAAACGTAACCCATGAAACCCCAAATCGCAATATAGAAGATTGATCGAAACCCAGTAAGGTTAAGTAAAGTTTGAATCTTTCAAGGGTTTTGTGTAGATGGGTTGTTTCTTGTTGTTGGGTTTCTTGATTTGGGCTTTGGGTTTGATTATTTGGAAGTAGAGGTGTCTTGATTGAGTGATCTGACATTTGATTTGGAAATTAATGGTTTTATTATGGGGATATAATGTAATTTGGGATTTGGGTTGTATGTTAATGTAAATGGAAGAAGTCATTTGCAGAGTCTGAATTGTGGGATGGTTTTAAAGAGACAAGAGATTGCTTCAAGTTCCTACGTTGAATCTTAGTCTTCACATGCGAATCTCGTTACTTTTGTTTTTATGGATCTTGACTCTTTGAGGCTTAATTTTTATTTATTTTTTTCTTTAACAAGCCAATGAATAAATTTCCGGCTACCGGGTAATTCAATGGTAAAATACGATCTCATACGTAATATTTGAGAAAAACTTGTCTGCCGAAAAGACTTTGTGATAAAAACCTTGTTGAGATCGGATTCGGACTTTAAACCTTTCGGCCTCCGGCGTAAATCTTCACTTCCCTCTAATATCATTTTTCCCTCTAATATCATTTGAGCTCAAACTTATTAACAGTTTTAAGCAAATTAAATTTTTACTTTAAAATATATCGTATTTTTAGATTATATTACAAATTAGTCCTTTATATTATTAATAATTATAATTAAAGTATGAGCTTTTGGTTTTAATTCTTTTTATGAAAATTACATCGGAGTATATGGGTGTCATTTTACTAGGAGTTTGAATGGATGTTATTATAAAGGACTAAAACTCAGACGATTTTTCATATAAATGATAAAAATAAAATTTATTTATTTAAATGACTTATTTCACGACTAAGAAATATCGTGTATCGTTTCAGTATTTTGTTTAATTCATGAGAAAGAAACATTCTTGTCATATCAATCATAAAATCATTTTTTTATTTTCTCTTAACACTATCTATATTTGCATATTGCATGATTTGAATCATTTACCATTAAACCTCTAAAATAGATTATTGTATACTTCTTGTATCCTTCTCATATACGCAGTTGTCTCATCACATTTGTATTTGATGTTGTATACTCCTATGCATAATAAAAAAGTCATAATGAATAATAATAATAATAATCTACCTAACTAATAAAAGAAAATAATTCTAAATACATGCATTCTGAGGTTAATTCTAACTATCAAATTATCTCTAAAATCACTTCTCTTCTATTGATGCAAAGGAAAAAAAATATTGGTTCTAAATATAGTATTGATTATAAATTCAGCATACCGTATTATTAGTCAATCTCCATTGATTAAATTATTAATGCCATAGATTATATTCTAAACATACTTAATATAAAAAAGATTAATATATATAATAATTATATATAAAGAGACTTAATTTTTTTATTTGTATTAAATTATTCATTGTAAATATACATTAATTTATCTCGTGTAATACACGGGTTTCTAAAGCTAGTAATAATATAAGGTAAATTGAAAATAAATAATCTCAACTTTTGTGTATTAGCTGATAATAATCACAACTTTAGAAATCACTACCATCGGTCCCAACTTTCAACTATTTGTCTCAATGGACCTTCGTTAAAAACACTTAACGTCGTTAAGTTTTTTTTCCGAGTTTCAAACCGACGTTTTAGAGCTTTTGATCGGAAGAACGATACGATTCGACTGATGTAAAACTAACCTCGAAACGGTGATCTAAATAACTTGTTTTTTGTTAATTGGAAATCCAAACACCCGAATTGAAACATTGTTTCGTCGCTTGGATCACCATTTCGAGATAAGTTTTACGTCGGTCGACTCGTATCGCTATGTCTATCAAAATCCCTAAAACATCATTTTGAAAGTCAGAAAAAAAACTTAACGACATTAAATGATTTTAATATGGTTCCATTGAGACAAAAATAGTTGAAAGTTGGGACCATTGATAGAGATTTTTAAAGTTGAGATTATTATCGGCCAATACACAAAAGTTGGGATTATTTATTTCCAATTTTCCTAATAATAATAACAAATAATAATAATAATAATTATTATTATTATTATCTATTTATATATAAAGGAAGAGTGGTGGATACAAATGTCATTTCATAATTGCATGCCAAAGACAAAAATGACATTTCATAATTCATGATTTATGAAATTACTTTTTTATCCTTTTACTTATATCATTTCATAATTGCATGACAAGGATAAAAATGACATTTCATAATTCATGAATGCTATTTTTACTTGGAAATACAAAAATGAAAGTATAAATATGTGTACAACAAACAATGCAAGTTAACAAAATGAGATAAATTAACACTTTAGTAAGTTCGTCTTGATCAACTCCAGCATCTTCCTCTGCCCATTTAACAGAAGGATGCATTGAATCACCAAGAACAAAACTTGGCTTAGAACCAAGCCTAAATGCACGTGATGCGGCCTTTGATATCACATTAGTCTGAACTGAACTTTGACCGGTCAACAAGATGATGAGATAAGTAACAGATAACTTTTTATCTTAATATACTTTACTAATCTATATTATTATATTATTAAGGAGGAGTGATGTACAAATATAGTAATTTCACAATTAAAGGACAATGATAGAAATGACATTTCATAATTGGGTAGAAAAAGTAATTTTCCAATGTCTTTATCCGTTCTCAAAGTTTGTCTTGATCCGTTCTCAAAGATTTTGATACAATTTGACGGAGCTTTAGTTTTTGTGAAAGTACTTTTCCATCTTTTGCATACAAAAGGTTTGTTAAATTTTGGCCAATAATAATAATTATTTAATAACTACAATAAGTACATCTAATAAAGCACAAGTAATGCATTTTTAATGATGATGATAATGATAATAATAATAATAATTATTATTTAATATAGATAACTAAAATACCCAAATATCTATATGTATATTATTATTATAATTATTATTATTATTTTGGGCCTAAACTCATTTAAACGCAAAGGGTGGAGGGCAAACATATCTTTTATTCAATTAAATGCAATAGGAAAAAGGGACCCTGACAACAATTGGAAATTCAATTCGTTACCAAATCCATTTCAGTTGATGTCTTCTTTAAGACCTCAGCTTCTCATTCCAAATCATAGTTTTCTTTCTCTCTTTAATCATTCCTCCTTATTTGCATCCTCTCAATAAGGTTCTTACGGGTTTATTTCGGTTGTCTTTATTAATTGAATGGCTTTGGTCTTTATTTTACTGATTTAATTTCTTAATCGTATATTGCATTTGATGTTTATTCATAATGATAGAGGTAGTGAAACGGTTACAGAGTCAAGGACGAAATCCAGGAGTTAATGCACGAAGGCAGATTTAGAAGCGACAACAAGTTTTATATTGCTCGAAGCGATTACACCACTGGTTAAGGATTATGTTTTTTTTCTGTTGTTTCTGATTCAATTTCCTTTTAATTTAGTTTTATTATTTTAATCCAGTTATGGGTATAATTAGAATGGTCAAAAATGTCAAAATGTGATTTTTGATACTCCTTTCTTCAAATTTTATTTTTAACCAACAATTGTAATGTAGAATGACTTGGTTCATGAATGGGGTATGGTATTGAGTTTTCTCTCCAAATAGGTGTTGATATTAACTACCTATCGTATAATATAAAGTCGCCATTATATGAAAAAAATAAAAGTAAAGTTAATTGGTTCTACACTCATAGTTTATTTAATTTTTTGTGACATGACATGCACATGAAAAGTTTGGAGTTGTTGATGCACAATAGATAGTTCATCAAGGTCTACCTTAACTCGGGAATCAAGTAAAATTAAAAAATTTTAGTTTTGCCCCTGTGAAGTATTATGGTTCTTAGACCATGTGTAGTTAAAAAGCCCTATCCTTAGGCATTTTGCGTCATGTGGTGCCCAGTCAGAGTTTTGGCTTTCTGAAAAAAGAGGGTGTAGTCAAAATGCTTGGAGGGGGCATTTTGTATTTTTATTTTTATTGATAAAACTTAAGAAAACAAAATTAAAATGACAAAAAAAAAGAAGAAAAAAAAATCAAAAAGCCACAACGTGTTGCAACCACGGATGGTCTTAGTATTAATATGCGCTTACCTGTAATTGTTTCATTTGTAGGATAAAGGAGAAAACAAGTAACTGCCTTGTGACGGGGTGACACACAGATGTCAAAGAGTGGAAAATGTTTCCCGAGCACATATCAGGTGCCGATAAAGAATATTACAAGTCAAACGGGGTTGACCCATCAAATGTTACAACACATTAGCTAGAAGCTTATTAAAATCCATTTTCGCAATATCTCATTGTGATTAATTAGTTATAAACCGTTATAGAGTTAGATGTTTATAGTTTCTTACCTTATGATTCAATAGTATGATATTATTTATTCATTGACAATGTGTTTTGATGCATAAGTTATAAAGATGGTACATCACACCCACGTTATTGATTATAAAGGTAAGTTCAATATTTTATTTTATTGAGAATTTGTACATCCCCTAATAATATTACGATAACGAGCTATGTTTAATATTTTATTTTATTGAGAATTTGTAGATGACTGAATGATGAATCTCAAGTTTATGTCCTAAAGAGTTATAAGTATACAAATTTAGGGTAAGTTAAAATACAAAGGGAGATAAACATAAAAAGTGTGAGAAAGGTTTGTGTTCACACAAAAAAAACCCATAAAAAATCATAACTCAATACATATAAATAAAAAACGAAAAAAATTTAAAACCAAACTGTTTCCCCCCGTCATTCTCGTTCACAAAAAATGGCGAAAAGACACAATGCCGAGAAAAAAAGACACAATGCCTAAAATGAACAAACAACACAATCATAAACAAAAAAAGACACAATAAATTGCAAAATATAATACAACGCTAGACTAAATATAACACAATGTTGAGTAATATAACACAATATCAAGAAAAGACACAATCAATGACGAAAATAAACACAAAACATAATGATAAACAAAAAGACACAATAATCTTTTTCCCTCAACATTGTGTCTTTTTCAAGGTTTTTTTAGAACGAGGAAGACGGTGGAACATTTTTGCATTTTTACATTTTTCGTTTTCTTATTAAAATTTTAGTTATGATTTTTTTTTTATTAATTTTCATTATTTTTTAGAGGGTTTTTTTTTCTATAAATCCTTTTAAACGTTCTCATTTTAGTCCGCCTTTGTATAATAACTTGACCCTACAAATTTATTATATTCTTCATGAAGGATATCCAATTGAATGCGCGAGTACATCGGAAACAATGACAAATGAGAGGCAATTTGTGTTCGGTTTTTGGGTGTTGATCGAGTCCAGAAGGCTTGCACTAACAAGGAGTAATGCGATGTAAATTGTCCATGTTACAGCATCTCACGGGTTTCCTACTAGAGTGATTTGGTCATTTAGAGATTTTTGATTTCTTTCCATATACCAAATTTGTGTACTTATATAATGAAACTGTCAGCCTCATACCGACTAAATCATATATAGTTGACGTAGGGGCCAATAAATTGTTGGAATTAACGTATTAGACTTACACTGATACGCTCGATAGACACTACTACGCCTATTTTGGGGTGGACGGAATAAAATGTTTAAAACTAGGAATGAGTTGACATGTAATACACTACTGCGCATATTAGTTGTATTTATATATCGTATTAGTAAAATATAAACTAAGTTTTCATTTGTTTTTTATTTTCGTTTTTTAACCAACTTACGTTATCATACATCCCTGAACTAGGCTTTCTACCCCTTAATTTCAATAAACTTATCATACATCCCGGAACTTAAATATTTTTTATTTTTAAACAATAATTTATGTTACCGATTTCAAACCACATCCTTAGTTTTCTTTTATTTTCTTTTAAACAATATTTATCTTCTTTTTAGTCTTTTTTTATCACTCTAACGATTCAGATCGTAATCCCGTTGACATTTTAAAACTAACATACTTTTCGTTTAACATTGTGTTATGACGCTTGGCACATACATTGAACGTTTTGCTTTGGTACCCATTTGGGAAACATTGAAAACTCGCTACACATGCTCCTAACTCATGGAACCCGCAACATATCATACAACCTATGGTCTCTGCTTCGAGATAAGTGAATCTTCATGTTCACCGGTGGATCCTCACAACTCCCGCAATCCCACCAATATCCTTGCACTGGTGGATCCCATTACCCATTACATTACAAACGAAAAACTGTTCGCTATGGCCGGCACAACAATAGTATATCAGATTTGTGTCCCCACCAAACCGTTGGGATGTGTCTATCGCATGAACCGGTTTACCAACAAAAAAAGGGCGGTCTTCACTGAGACCCCTGTCTCTCCCGCTATTTAAGTATGTCTGCCTTATGGTTTTCTTAATTCCTGTCGCATTCCTACTTGTCAGTTTTTAATGCCATAAATAAAAACCTTTTGTTTCTGTAAGTTAAGTATCAGTCACTTTATAACACCATCTACCCAATATATGCATATGCCATTATGCATGTGCACAACCAAATCACGTATGCCCACAACTTTACCATTTTTACCATTCGTTGACAGACAACTTTATGGCTTCAATTTGAGCATTGCTTTCATGCCTGATTAGATTTCAATTCTAACTACTCACAAATTAACACACATTCAATTAAAAATCACAAAACCCATAAACCTACTTTATTAATAAATATTTCACAAACACAATGCATCCTATATATACATACGTGAATATTTTAGTACGCACCCCCACACAAAAAAATCTAACAAATCATATGCACTTGCGGCATCACGCTCACACTGATAACCTATTATACACCACACAAAACAGCATAAACCAATACGAGGGGATAATTTACGTGAACCCGCGGCACCGCGCGGGCACTTTTGCTAGTTATTACTGAAATAAATATGGCTTAAAAATGTAAATAAATTATCCTCCAACAAAATATAGGGGTTTTGGGTTAGGCAAAGGAGTTTTCTCATTTATGACATGTTTTCTTTTATAGGCGGTCTGTGATATTTAAGAAATAAATGAACGGGTGGGTCAATGACCCGTCATTATCCAAAATTACCATTGAAAAAATATAAATTATATAAATTAAAAGTAATTATTTGATTTTTTTAATAGTGTTATAGTGGCGAAGATAATGCTTATGATGTTCGGGATATGCCAAACAAAATACTAATTCACGATATCTAATTTGTATTTCTTTTCCCGAAATGCTCCTTCTTATTTTATTTTGACCTTTTTTAGTATGGGCATAATGGTCTTTTACTAAAAAGGTAGTCTAACCGGGGGAACTGGAGCTATTTTTCATGATAATATTTAGGTTTCCTAAAATATATTAGATACTAGGTTATAACCCGTGTATTACACGGGACGAGGTACCAAACATTTTAAAATTAAGAAAAATTTGTAATAAGTACATACAAATTATATTAAACATTGTTTCATTTACACTTGCATATTATTCTACTTGAGCATCCATGTACTTTTAAACACTCATTTAAGACTTAAAATAGTAGCGATTTATAACTGCATGATGCAATTAATCCGTAATACCTTTCAGGCTTCATTAGTAATCAAATCATAAAAGTAGTAGCCAATTTTAAGTGTGAGCTTACATTGTCGAATCATCATTAATGCTCATTTTAAGCATATATATTAAAGTCTAGCTATAAATATCATTTGCATATTAACCATTCTCAAACGGGCTTGGCTCTGCAAATTACTAAAAATTGATTACTTGGATTGCTCCTTTTTGTATACATTTAATTGCCTCCATCATATTCCAATAATTTACATTTATAAACTAAATTTAGGTTCCTTTAGTTTCTCCTAAGGCTCTTCAACACCATATCCTCTCATCACCTACAATTGTTATAGAAATTAAGGCATAGGCTTTAGGATCATATACTTGAATATAAACTATAAAGGAGTAAATGTATGAAAATACATGTTAACGCGAAATAGGCAATGTCATGCTCAAATGGTCTAAAATTGCATTACCAATCCCAAGATTGCCTTCATTGTTTTGAGTCTATGGGGTTGACTTTGTGAGGAATTGCTAATGACATTATTTCACCAGCATTAGCATTAGTACCTACAAAACACAAGTGTTTGCAATGACAAGAGCAATAGTAATTGTTAAGAATTATTTACTTATGAAAACTATCACAAAATACAAATTGAAAGTGCATCATATATCTTTATTAAAAATAAGTAAGATGTTATTAAATTGGATGAATGAATGAAAAAGGTTCAAACCCTTTCAAAAAGGAAAAAGAGAATGAAAAATTTTAGCCATGTAGTCATGAGACTCAAACTGTAGTGACTCCTCATCAAAGTCATAGAAACTAAGTTAAGATATACATACCCAAAAAACTCATAACCAGAGAACCCTCCTTACCTTGAATCTGCAAAATTGAATAAAATAAATTATTAAGTCTATTTCCATAAGAATTGCATATCATTTAGATGCCCATAGAGAGCAAAAGTTTATACTAATACAAGATGTCCTTAATTTATGTACAACTTGTAACTTCATAAGTTTAGTTCTATATAAAGTAATAACAAAACCTAAAAAGAAAAGGGAAATGCAAAGAAAACTATACCCTCATACAAGAATAAAGTCAAATAACAAAATACATCATTTAGCTAGTAATGAATTCTCAAGATGGAACTTGCCTAAGAAAGATCATTGTCCACCTACAAGTCACTGAGATTAGATATTGCCTTAGTTGATTACATTGCAAATCACTAAATGATATATTAGGAATACATTCAGTTTATGCTTTTTAGCTTATACTCAAGAAAGTAAAATGGATAATCCATCAAGATAGGTAAAAAAAAGAGAGGTCAAACTCGTTGAAAGTCGATGGAATTGTAGTTTTAGTGTATAAATCCTTCTTAATCATTTTGTTCGCTAAATTAGATTATAGCTTAGTAATATAATTCTTGCAGTCAAACTATTCGATTTTTGGAAAAAAAAAAATATTAGTTTTAAGTGTTTAGCCAATCCAACCCACAAATTTTGACCCAGCCCATCTGACCCACCCGTTTTTGCCACTTCTAATTAGGAGAATGAAATAATTACTTTGAAAAACCCTCCAAACCAGAATCTGCAGATAATAACAAAAAACCAATCGTTAAGTATCAAATCCTGGCATAACTTATTATGAATCTTATCATGGCCAAACTGGTAATTAAGTCACCTTTCTCCAACACGATTATTTAGGCATCGTAAAATAAAGGGATTTGACGTTTGAGCTTCTTCAGCCCAACATTTCTGAAACCTACACTCAGTTACGACTAATCATTTTAGCTAACCTCCTAAAGAATGGATAAAAATATTTAAATCACAAACTTTTTACTCAATGGATCACTCCGGTCACACATATCTAATTAACACCCATGCATCTTTTCTTTATAGATTTTCAATAGCCCTCCTGCATAAGAGGAGTCATCCATCCAAAATATATTCCTACCACAACAATGATGCACCAATTATTCTTAATATTTTGAACGTGTTTCAACCGGAATGTCTTGTTGCGATATTTAATACAGACACTTACTTGAAAAGATGTTTGCATGGCTCTCGGTACAAATATGTTCTCTACAAAGCACTTCATACTTAATGTTATCATGAGGATCGGTTTTAAGTGGGATGTGACCTATGTAGCTATCCAAATTTGTACGTAACCATGAAGTAATCCAAATAAAGCCTAATAAAGCCTGCATCACACCAAAAACATATATACTTGGATTTTTTTTCCTCTAATCATGCTATAATAACATAGATACAAAACAAACCTGGCATAACAACAAACTAATGTACACATAGAGTATGTATTTCCATTTCCATAAGAAATATAGTTGTGAATATTAGAGGTATTATACATGGCTTATTATGAAAATAGCAAACACCAAAATATGAATCCTGGTTGACTTACCCCATAAAAACAAAGATATTACATTACAATATTTCCTTTTTACATCTTCTGGGGATGAATCAAATGGTAAATTAAATAACACAAATGCGAATAACATCCTATCCCAACAGAACTCATATAAACCTTAAAAACTGAAAACCTAAAATGCCTCTAAATACTAAATTCAACTTTTTTAAGTTTACAAAACCCTAAAGTTTCTGCACAATTTGTAAATTATGTACCTGGGTGAAAGCAGGGGTGAATGATTCCATTCATAAATAAGTACAAATGATAAAATTCTGTTAAAACTGAAAAGAGAAAAAAAATACATAACAATTATAATATATGTCGTTCATCATAAACAAGCGAAATTTAGTAACCCAAAATATATATATATATATATATATATATATATATATATATATATATATATATATATTAATTACCTTACCTTTAGTGAACCATGGTATATTTAGTTTGGGTGAAAAAGGGGACTCGACAGTCCCTAAAGCCATAAACAACAAACGTGCTACAAAATTACTCGATTACCATCTATGAGTAATAAAAACTTACATAAACATGAACTATAAATATATAACTGGAAGTAAAAATGAGAGATTAAGAGGATGTTGATTATCTGTAAATGATGTCGCGAAGATATCGATGGATAATGAGTGGCGCGGCTGCACAAAATTAGGTTCCCAAATCAACATACAACAACAGAAGTAAACTGTAGATATATCGACTATGATTGGAATTTGGAACTATAAATGAAAAATTAACAGGAGATGGATTATCAGTAATAGATGGCGACGAATAAGCAAAGCAAAAAACCGAAGATATTCGGCACAATCGATGGTGACGATTTAATATAGGCTGAGAATTATCCTTCACGTTTTGTTAACCGTTTAATCGTTCAATTGCAGGTTGTCGGAAGGAAGCTTGTAAATCTAGAATTGCTAAAACCGTAATACATAACTGTCTAAATCCTAATTGTGGTGAGGCCAGGTGTCAAATTTAGATGAAGTGAAAATAAAAGAGGAGGCTGGTTATAAAGAAGACATCTGTCATAAAAAGCTTGTTTTATTATAAGGGGGTGTTTGGCATGGAGAATGGAAAAGGAGAGAAAATAGAAATAGAAATGGAATTGTAGAGAAAGAGAATTGGTATGGAGAATGAGAATCATTTCTCTTGTTTGGTACACGAGAAAATAAACAGAGAACTCTACCATACCCAACCCCACCTCCACCCAACCTGACACCACTCACCACCGCAGCCCCACCACCACCAGCACCACCACCACAGCCCCCCACCACCACCAGCCCCACCACCACAGCCCCCCACCACCACCAGCCCCACCACCACAGCCCCACACCACCAGCACCACCACCACAGCCCTTTCTTCAACCACAGCCCACCACCACCGGCTGCCGCCACCAAATCCCCTTCTTCAACCACAGTACACAAGAAATTAAAAAGATTCAAATTTTTGGAACATAAGATATAGAAAAAGGAGGCTCAGATCCGTCATCACTGCCTCTTTGGAGATTTTGTGGTGGTGGTTGTGGTGGCGATGATGATGATGATAATCAGAAGCCACCTGCGACCACCGCCGATTTCCACCACCACTGTCACCCACCTGCGACCACAATCACCCGACCATCTGAAAACCCTAACCTACCACGAACCACCACTTGAAACCCTAATCTCCGTTCACCTGTACCACCTGCAACCTACAACCGGTTACCATCTCTGTGTTCACCACTGCGAACGGCGGAGACGGGGTGGCGGTTGCAGACTTGGAGACGAGGTGGCGGTTGCAGACTTGGAGACGAGGTGGCGGCCGGAGACGAGGTGGTGGTCGGAGACGAGGTGGTGACATGCTATGAGTAGGCTGCTGAGAAATAGATTTCTCTTTGTTTTAAAGAGAAATGGAATTCTCTAGTTTTAGAGAAATAGAAAGAGAAATAGAAATGAAAAGTGAAAACAAACAAAAGAAATATTTCTAATTCCATTTCTCCCCAATCAAATCCCTCTACCAAACACCCCCTAATAGTAGATTCTAAATTTCTTCACCTAAAATATAAAATATGTTAGTTTTTAAAAGTAGGGTAAAGTTAAAATACAAAGACAACAAAAATGAGAAGGGTGAGAAGGAATCCAGTCCATTGATATTGTATTTGAATGACTGAGATTAATTTAATAAATAAAAATTGATGGAAAGGGCATGAAGGTAATAACACACCGTTGTTGACTTTCTCTCTCCACATGCAAGGCACATGTCAATTCCCCCATCATTTTAAAATGTCCGTAACATTTTCATACGACATTATTTTTTTAAAAAAAATTCACCATAATAATAAGCGTTTTTTTATCTTTAATATGATTATCATATTGTTATATAAAAATAAAATAAAAATAATGGGTTTTTAATTGTGTTTTTTTGTTGTTCATTGTGTCATTGTGTAATATGTTGTTTCCATTGTGTTTTACGTTTCAAGTCATTATATTCACTATTGTGTCTTACGTTTTAGGCCATTGTGTTATACGTAGTCACCATTGTGTCTTACGTTTTAGGTCATTGTGTTATACGTATTCATCATTTTTTTTACGTTTTAGGTCATTGGGTTATACGTATTCACCATTATGTTTTACGTTTCAAGTTAAAGACACAATGGTGTGCGAAAAGACACAATGACGAAAAAAGACACAATGGCGAAAAAAGACACAATGATAAGCGAAAAGACACAATGGTGTGCGAAAAAACACAATAACGAAAAAAGACACAATGATAAACGAAAAGACACAATGGTGTGCGGAAAGACACAATGGTTTGCGAAAAGACACAATGGCGAAAAGACATAATGATAAGCGAAAAGACACAATGGTGTGTGAAAAGACACAATGACGAAAAAAGACGCAATGATAAGCGAAAAGACATAATGGTGTGCGAAAAATCACAGTGACGAAAAAAGACACAATGATAAACGAAAAGACACAATGGTGTGCGAAAAGACACAATGATGTGCGAAAAAACACAATGACGAAAAAAGACACAATGATAAACGAAAAGACACAATGGTGTGCAGAAAGACACAATGGTGTGCGAAAAGACACAATGGCGAAAAAAGACACAATGATAAGCGAAAAGACACAATGGTGTGCGAAAAGACACAATAATGAAAAAGACACAATTATAAGCGAAATGACAAAATGGTGTGCGAAAAAACACAATGACGGAAAAAGACACAATGATAAGCGAAAAGACACAATGGTGTGCGAAAAGACACAATGGTGTGCGAAAAAAGACACAATGATAAGCAAAAAGACACAATGGTGTGCGAAAAGACACAATGACGAAAAAAGACACAATGTCGTGATTTTTGTTTAAAATTTTATATAACAAAAATCACACTCATATTAAAGATAAAAAAAAACGCTTGTTATTATGATGAACTTTTTTTTTAAAAAAAATATCATACGAAAAAGTTATAAACGTTCTAAAATGATAGGGGTATTTACATGTGCCTTTCATGTGAAGAGAGAAAATGTGTACAATTACCTCTATACCCTTTTTCTTTTGGTCCCCACTTGACACATGTCAATTATTTATGCCTTCTCACACTTCTCATTTTTGTTACCCTTTGTAGAATAACTTGACACTTTAAAAGTATTCAATAATTGTCAATGATGTGGTGGAGTGATAAGAAATTTTTTTTGTGTTTTATGTAATCCAGACTTGATTTTTGTTCCTATCATTTACTTTGACGATATCGGGTGATGATGAGAGACTAGACGAGTATTTGACATTCATTAGTTGGATCCTTGAAATAAATGAGTTTTATCTTACCACACTATCATGACTTTAAACAAGTGTTCACAAGAGTTGAAATTAGGTGAGTGTGGCCCAATATAATGAATTTTGTCAGTAGCGATTCTTTGTCTATTAAACAAAAAAGATCTATATGGTTATTCATTATACCCTTTTTAATGGCAAACTATGGTACTCCCATAAACCACTAACCAATGCAACTTATGTGATTCAAACATCGTGTACCCTAGAATAAGAGAGAGACACCTTCTATCACACCATTTTTCTTTATAAAACATATTATATTCCTTGTATTTTATGCATGTTTGGGATTTGGGAACTTTATATTGCATTGGGCTTGGCCCAGTAAGTCTAGTCCTTGCTCAAGTGTGTCATCACTCATCAATCATGTAGACAATAATCTGATATCTCCTCACACCGGAAATGACCCAATTAATTGTAAACTCTCGGTTTGAACACTAATGTGAGTCAAATCAATCGAACTATCATGAGTTATTCTAGGCCACCGAGCTCTAACTCCACCATGAACTTTCCTAACACGCCTTGATGGTCCTATGAGCCTTGGCTAGGTTCCAAACCTAGTGATTCTTATGAGTCATTGCCTTGTCTGAGTGAGAGCTCAATGACTATAGGCCATAGAACCATGACTCAGTCATAAAACAAAACGGTCCAAGATGCATATGATTTCCTTTCTAGCAAAATATCCATATAAAAGGTTGACGAATATTTTGTTAGTCGATAAAAAACAATCCATTTTTGCTAAATATCGTGACACTGGCTAGAATAACTAATCATAAATCCACAGGGCTATTGGCCCATTAGCCCATTGATCTAATGGATAGAGCAGTCCACTACAAACTTAAATCAACTATCCATAAATTATTTTTATTTTGTCTACAGATGATCCCCTGACCACGGGGATCTCGAGGGCTTTGTGCAAGTAAAAAATAGGCCTCTAAATATATAAAAAAAATATAAGAAAAACCAAAAGATAGCCTCTAATCAATTTATTTTGGCTAAAATACAAATACATTTAATTCTTTATAAAATATCCTAAACCAAATACGTTTTGATTTTACGTTTTTTAGTTGTGTTTTAAATTTAGTTATGCCGATTGTTTCATAGAACTATATATAAAACGAACATGACATACATAAATAGTAATATGGGTGTCAAAGTCACCAACTATATCAGTAGAGTAATATACTAATATGAGCCACTACAATAAAAAGAAATAAAATTTTTTATGTGAAACAAAAAAATAAGGGTAAGCACCAGGTTTTGAACTTGAGTGCTTCCACTTACAATTTACAAACGACACAATCACTAGTTGAGCCAAATAATTTCAGTTTAATCGCGTTTGAATATTATTTATTTAGGTACATCATGAAATTGAATATTTATATTGGGCTCGTAAATTTTTTGGGTGTTGTGCAATCGCCTGGCCAGTACAAGCTGCGAGCCAGCCCTAGCCCTGTGTAAAGGATTAAAGTTTAGCTATCTGAGGTAACTCAATGGTAAAATTTAACCCTATACACCCGGCTATCTGATATGACCCAATTTTAATTTGATTTTATTGGATTTCGTGATTTCTTTTACTATCATTGTGTAAAAAAATATACATTTTATTTAATCACACATTAAAAAGTGTGATTTTGGTACTTTAAAGTTTAAATATACTAGAGTAGTGGGCTCACGAGAACGACGACGTTGTGACTTGTGACAAATGTTTGGCCAGATCCCGTTTAGGCTAGTCTTTGATTTGAACGTATTCCTAATATATTCTGTATTCATTTAAAATTTAATAGATAATTCGTGCCTTTTATTTTCTTTTCATGCATTTAAGCGGATAACACATTATGTTTTTAATTTATTTATAATAGCATCTCTCATGAGATGTTAGATGTTAAAAACATGCTCAATCATGATTTAATCCATGGAAGATATAAAAGGTGTCAGAATATACATATATTGTTTTTTTTATATTTGTAATTTATTTTATATATGATCTCACATATGCCAATCAAGGTAGACTTGGAGAATTCTTGGTATGTTTGGGTCTGGGACAACTAATAAAAATGCAGAACAAATGATATAGATTTTTGTGTGTTTTTTAAATATAGTTTAATAGTTTAATTAATTATTGACTTTTATAGGATAATTTTTTAAAAAGAGCAAAGAAGAATAAGACAAAAAAAATATGTGTTTGAAGAGGTAGGTGCCCGCAAAGCCCAGTTGGACCCGCAAGACTCACCTTGAAGAGGTACGTCTGCGCAAAGACCAGCTGGATCCGCATGACCCACCATGCTCAGAGAGATGAAGACCTTACACGCAGTAAGCCAACTGTCCCCGCAGGAAAGCCTCCCTTGGTACAGTACCCTGCCTGTTCCCGCAGTTGTGGGTACAAGCCAAGAAGGAAGGCTACCCGCACTAACAGTAAGGCTACACGCATAAGGCACTAACTCTTATATAATTCAGCAATGTCACCTGAAGAAGGAATGAGCAGGGCGGGAATATTCCCGCCCAAAAGAGCCAGTCCGTACGCTTTTAGAAGATCTTTTGTACTATACCTACCAAGGTATGGACAAAATAGACAAGATCTGACAAAAGCAACCCATGAACCAATCACAGGGTGACAGCTCACTGACAATAGTAAGAGGAGGAGCACACTTCAGTACAAAATGTCACTATCAGCCGCTGCCTACCCACCAACTCCCATCGTGGCACGAACCTAGCCCATAGTTGGTGGAAAAGGAATATTATATATAGCTGGCCGTACCTGCTTGGAAACCTACCTTCGGCTATAAATACTCCAACACCTTGGAACGGTATCATCATCTTCCCTCTAGCTATTTCTCTCTATATACACTTATATTCAGAGCAGCCTAGTCTGATTCTCACGCCAGAGGGTGGTCACAAGGAGGAACCCCCCCCCCCCTTCTCAGTGACGAGCTTACGGTGTCTGTTTTGCAGGTTGAGAAGAATAGCCATCTTTGCCGGACCTAACCCTCGTGGGAAACATCTACTTAACCCTAAGATTATCCTTAATCTATCGGGGTCACCTAGTGTTTCTTCATTGGCGCCATCCGTGCATTAAGCTAGAACTAATTCTTTCTCAGTTTTTTCTAACTTCTGGAAAGATGGTTAAGGTTACTCCGATGCTAAAGCCACCGAGTGACCAAGAAACTACGGTAACCACAACCCCAGCTACTGGGGTAAACACCGGTGAATACACGATTTTTACGAACACTACCCCGGTTACCCAAGCCGGGGCAAGTGCAGTAAACAACCCTCCCCTGGGATTCATTGATACCCAGTTGGAGAAACAACAGACGAGGCTTCCCCGACAAACACTAGAACAAGTTAAAGCTTGGGCGGAAGCACGTCAGAAAGAATTCCAAGCCGAGTTGGACGAACGTTTACGTTCACTCCAACAGGCCAATGACGAATTCGGAAGCACTCGACAACAGCTCAACATGAGCAATGATTGCGAGTATTTGGATGATGAAGATTGGGAAGAATCTGACAGTGACGCAAACCCTCGTCATAAGGCGAAAGGGAAGCGTAAAGAAGCAGACTTCCACTCGAGAAGAAATTTCGAGGGAACCTTCAAACCAAAGAACACGGGGGAAAACCCACGTGACTTCTCCAAAACTTTCAGACCAACTGTTGCGAATGCGGGAACGTCCAAATTTGCAAGAGACATTGCGGAAGCAATCGCTCCAAAGAGTGCCAAACAGATGTCCAACATAGGCACTTACGATGGCATATCTGACCCGGACGGTCACATGAACAGATTTATAGCGGGGGCGACCGTCAGTAATTGGACGGAACCCACACGGTGTTACATGTTCCAAATGACGCTCGTCGGGGCAGCCATAGCGTGGTTTGATCGTCTACCGGTCCACCACATCTACGATTGGGCAGACTTCCAGCACAAGTTCAGCCAGCACTTCAGTCAACAAAGAAAATATACTGAAGAGCAATGGACGATCCTCAACTGCATCCGCGAAGAAGAAGAATCTTTGCTAGACTTCATCACTCGCTTCAACTCAAAGAAGCTAAGTCTGGGCATTATTAGCGAAGATCTTGTTCGCAGCCGCTTTCATCCAGGGAGACGAGTACCCAGAGCTCATCCGCACGTTGACAGGTAAAGACGGCATGCCATCCACGTGGGATGCCATCATGACGGCAGCTAAACGCTTTGCCGAAACGGAGAAGCAACTGGGTAGTAATCTTCCCCATAGCACAAACCTCTACACTCAGAGAACAAGAGAAAATAACGTCCGTACCACCCGACACAACAAAAAGAGGAAGCTTGGTATTTGGCAGTCAAGGGTAAACTTTACACCTCATCCAGCTCTCGCCCTCTCCTAGGCGGAAGGGACAACACGCAGTCGTCGAACCGGAATCCCAGATGGACGCCACTCACCAAAAGCGTCACCGAGATATTTGCCACCGAGAAGCTCCCATGGTCAAAGGCTCCAATAATCCGACAGCGTCAAAACGCTGATCAGAGCAAATTATGTGACTTCCACGGGACAAAAGGCCACACCACTGAGGAATGCACATCCTTGAAGGATGTCGTCGAAACATTCGTCAAGGATGGGAAACTCACACACCTCGTGGCGTCAATCAAGAACGGAGGGAGGAAAGACAATCGGTACAAGGGCAATGGAAGGAAGCCCATCGACATCAGCATTCACATGGTTCACAGCAACATAAGCGGAAGAAAACGACGAACAACAGAGCCAAGCGCGTGGAAGGAAGCAGAAGTGCGCTTCCCGCGTGTGCCAGGGGGGCCCAACAAAGAAGGCCCCATAGTCATCAAAAGCCAGCTGGGGCACTACATCACCTCCCGCACCCTTGCTGATAATGGTGCTTCCTCAACGGTCATGTATAGGCAGTTCTTCGATAAGCTAGACGACGAAGACAAAGAACGCCTAGAAACAGTTTACGCCTCGATGGAAGGGTTTGACGGCAGCACAAACACCCCCTTGGGAATCCTATCTTTCCCCGTCACTCTCACGGACGGGAAGTACTCCCGCACAGAAGACGTGGACTTCGTTGTAATGAGGAAGCCACACCACACATACGAAATTCTCTTCGGGAGAGATGGGATGGCAAGATTTAATGCCGTGGTGTCTTCGGTCCATGGTATGATGGGATGGCCAACAGATGAGGGCGTCGCTATGATCACGGGCATTCCCCAGGTATGCATCGCATCTGTCTCATCTAAACCCAAACCAAAAATGGCTAAACCAACAACCTCTGAGCCAGAAGAATGGGCCTTCAATGGCAAATACCCTGACCAGGCTGTTACCATTGGCCCAACGATCACTAATCCCACACGCACCTTACTCAAACGCTTGTTGCAAAAAAATGCTGACATCTTCGCGTGGACACCGGCTGACATGACTGGTGTACCTCGAAGTAAGGCTGAGCATAAGCTCAAGTGTGACCCGGCGTTTGCGCCGGTCATACAAAAGCGTCGCGTAATGGGTGCTGAGCAGGCTAACGCGTGTAGAACCCAAGTCAAGGAACTCCTTGACGCAGGCATCGTACGCGTTAGCAAATATCAAACATGGGTTGCAAATCCCGTCATGGTACCAAAATCCAACAAACAATGGCGCATGTGCGTAGATTTTAAAGACCTAAACAAAGCATGCCCCAAGGATTGTTACCCGTTACCCGAAATTGACCTTAAGGTAGATTCATTAGCACCGTTTCGCCTTAAATGCTTCCTTGATGCGTATAAAGGGTACCATCAAATCCACATGGCTGTTGACGATCAGGATAAAACCGCATTTTCGACGCCCGATGGCACATTTTGTTACCAAATGATGCCATTCGGACTAAAGAATGCCGGATCCACATACCAACGCCTGATGGACAAAGAGTTTCATGCCCAAATCGGGAGGAACTTGGAAGTTTACATGGATGACTTGGTCATCAAAAGCCTCGAGCCAGAGGCGATGTTGAAAGACATCGAAGAAACTTTCAACACGCTCAGAAAGATAAACATGAAGCTCAACCCGAGCAAGTGTTCCTTTGGGATGGAAGAGGGGAAGTTTTTAGGAGTCATCGTTACCAAAGATGGCTTCAGAGCGAACCCCGAAAAGGTTGAAGCCATTATGAAAATGGAATCACCTACTACCATCAAACAGGCTCAGACACTGAATGAACGACTAGTCGCACTTAACCGCTTTTTGGCAAACCATGCGGATAGGTCGTTCCTATTCGTGTCAACGTTGAGAAATTGCTTAAAGAAAACGCACTTCCGCTGGACACCAGAAGCGGAAGCAGCCTTTCAAGAGATTCGGTCACGCTTGATCGAACTCCCAACACACACAGCACCAGAAGTGGGGGAGGAATTGATTCTCTACCTCTCCGCCACAGACAGAGCAACTGGGGCAGTCTTACTAGTAGAACGAAAGGGTATCCAGATGCCCATCTACTATGTAAGCCGCGTCTTAACAGACGTGGAAACCCGGTACTCCACCATGGAAAAATTAGTCTTAGCGCTTGTACAGGCTTCACGCAGGCTAAGACGATATTTCCAAGGCCACCCAATCACCATTCTCACCAACTTCAAACTTGCAAATGTTCTAGGCAAACCCGAGTTGTCAGGGCGCCTAGCCAAATGGGCAATTGAGTTGGGAGAATACGCGATAAAGTACAAGCCAAGACCAGCCATAAAAGGCCAGGTCTTGGCCGACTTTATTGCAGAAGTCCCCGCTTCGCGGGAAAAAGAGTGTCAGGAAGAGGCTCAACCCTCTCCAGCACAAAACATTAATGATGTCTGGCGACTCTACACTGATAGAGCAGCCAACAACGAAGGTTCAGGCGCAGGGTTGAAACAAACTAACCCAGCAGGCCAAGAATACACTTACGCTATTCGGCTGGATTTCCCAAGTACGAATAACGAAGCGGAGTACGAAGCATTCTTGGCCGGATTAAGAATTGCGCGTAAGATGGGGGTGAAAAACTTGGAAGCCCACGTGGATTCCATGCTAGTAGCCAACCAGATAAACGGGGCGTACACGGCCGTGAACGACACAATGGCCCTGTACCTCGCACAAGGAAAAACCCTTATGCGCGATTTTAACGATTGCAAAGTTGTGCACATCAAGCGAAGCGAAAACAAGTCTGCGGATGCGTTAAGCAAGCTTGCGTCGTTAGCCTTCACCCACTTGGGAAAGGACATCCGCGTTGAACTTCTTGGAGCAACATCAGTCCCGCACGAGGAAATTTGTGTCATCCAAACCGGCACGGAAACATGGATGACGCCAATCATAAATTACCTTGCAGCGGGTGTACTACCAGAGTCAAAGACACAGGCAAGAAAGATACGCTGTAAATCACTAAACTACCAACTTGTTGATGACATACTTTACAGGCGTAATTTTCTTGGCCCACTCCTCAGATGCGTTAACGACTAAGATGCCGACTACCTCCTAAGGGAAGTACACGAAGGCATCTGTGGGGTACACGCAGGTCCACGCGCAGTTGTAGCTAAGCTGAACAACGCGGGATGCTTTTGGCCGGGGATGCACACAGATGCGCTGGCCTACATCAGAAAATGTAAGTCCTGCCATCTCTACGCACCCAACACGCATCGCCCGAAGAACGAACTTGTTCCAGTCACTTCTTCATGGCCATTCCAGAAGTGGGCCATCGATGTAACAGGCCCATTTCCCACAGCAGCAGGGAACGTTCAGTTCCTAGTGGTAGCCATCGATTACTTCACCAAGTGGATAGAAGCAAAAGCCCTAGCCCAAACAACCACAAAACATATCAAAAAATTTATTTGTGAATTTATTATTTGTCGTTTTGGACTTCCACAGAATTTGGTGAGCGATAACGGCACCAACTTTGCTGACCAGAAGCTACAAAAGTGGCTGAAAGAGCTTCAAATCACCCACACCTTTACCTCAGTGGCACACCCGCAGGGTAATGGTGAGGTGGAAAGAGCAAACAAAAGCATCGTCGATGGCATAAAGAAAAGACTCTTGGAGCATAGATCCGGCTGGGTGGACGAAGTTCCACATGTCCTTTGGGCAAACAGAACGCTGAAAAAAGCAAGCACGGGCGAAACCCCGTTCAGCCTCACCTATGGCACTGAAGCCATGGTTCAATCGAGATTGGTCTACCCTCACCAAGAGTCATAACTCAACCAGAAGACAATGATGCGGAAAGACGGTTAGACCTTATGCTAACCAAATAGCGCAGAGACTTAGCCGCAGCGCGTGAAGAGAACTACAAGCGACAAATGCAAAAGTACTACAACACGCGGGTGAAACTCTGCAACTTCGATGTAAGAGACTACATACTGCGTAACAACGAGGCTTCGAACCAGGAGCGCCCAGGAAAGCTGGCCCCGGTCTGGGAAGGGCCATACATTATTAAAGAAGTTCTGGGAAAGGGCGCATACCGGCTCGAAAGGCTCGATGGCACCCCCATCCCAAGAACATGGAATGGAGCTCAATTACGCAGATGCTACATGTAGATCAATTCCAAACTTGTAACAGGCCTAGAGCCACTTCTAATGGAAATGATTCTCCTTATCACATTGATGTTGATAGCCTTACCTTTATACTTATGAACTGACCACACTGATATGCCGGTATTCACCGCATAAATAAGTGAGGGAGGACGTAAGTCGTTGCGTGTGGAAAGCGGCACAACCCGCATAAACACAGAAACAGTAAAAATTTCTAAGGGGAAGATGAGGACAACCTTCACGCAAGTCAGATATAGATAAAGTTTGGTCATCCTACTAAGTGAAAGTGACGGTCCTACCCGCACAATCATGATAGAGGAAACAGAACATTAACCTATTATCTGACACGCGTCGAAAGGTTAACTTATTCAAAACACTTAGAAAATTGCTAAGTTAAACTAAAATATGCATGAGCAAATCATATAATGTTTACAAGGCAAGGCGTTAACAAAACATTTATATTCACATTAAAAGCTGTTCAAACATTACAAAATGGCTAGGTATCTACCCGCCTACAAAAAGTACAAATTTATCCTAACTTGGAGGATTCTGAAGATTCAGGCTTCGGGACCACTCCCTCCAAACCCACTTGAACCCGCACCATCAGTCGGCTGCGGCGGTTCGAGGAAAGCTTTGAGAACAGCTAGCCCGTCATCAGCAGCAGCAACTTCATTAACCTTCTCCACAACCGGATGAGAGAAAGCAGCATACTGGTTCACAGCTTGGTCATAGGCAACTTCAGTGTCAACATCGTGTAGAGGAAATTTGGAAGGCGGGATGCCTTTCTCTGCAAATCCTAGACCAAGCAAGAAACCAGCTTTCTCTCCATCCTCATGAGAAGCGTTGAGGGCTGAACTCATGGCATCATCATAGGATGTGTTCGCGAAAATCCGATGCACAACCTACAAAAACAAAAAAAAAAACTTTTCTAAGTATAAAGAAAAGAGCAAAAAGCAAAGAGAATTATGGAGCTATGCGTACCTGCGGCAACGCTTCTCGTAGAAGCCAATCCTTATTGGACAGAGCCTCTTGAAGGGTAGCGTGAGCTTGATCGCGTGTGCGTTCGGCCTCATTCTTGTTTAAGTTGGCAAGCAGCACTTTTTTGGCAGCAGCCTCCTCAACGCTTTTAAGCTTGCGCTCAGTGCGATCAAGCAAACCCTTCTGATCCAAGAGCTCCTGTAGCTTCTTGGCATCCTCCAAAGCCAAAGCCTCATGAGCCTGCTGAAGCTTCTCCAGTTTAGCTTTTAATTCTTCATTTTCAGCGCGTAGAGGCTCAACAACAGCTTCAGCTTTGGTGGCCCTTTCAATCGCATTGCGCGCAGTTTCCTTGGCCAACCTAAGATGTTCGTTAACAGCTTGGGTAGCCTTGGAACGGGCCTCATGCCTAGCTTGGATTTCGGCCTCAAGATCCTTGAAGGCCTTTTCCTTCTCAGCAGCGGTGGCGGCACGCTTCTTATTTTCTTCTCTCAGTGATCGCACCTGAGCCCTCTCCAAGCTACGCGCAGTCCTTAACTTGTCGTTTTCACGACAAAGTAACTCGACACGCGGCTGCATCCGGGCGAGAAGAATCCAGAGCTCAGTGGACAACCGGCCTTCCTGGTAACTAACCATTGCCTCCCCCAATGCACCACTTGGAGCGGCATGGCGCGCCCAGTCGACAACCGGCCTTCCTGGTAACTAACCATTGCCTCCCCCAATGCACCACTTGGAGCGGCATGGCGCGCCCAGTCGACGCAGTCTGCAGCCGTCTTGAGAGTCGTGCCTCGGCGGATTTTCCACCTTGGGGCATAGACCTCATTGGAATCTGAAACTGCAACAACAAAAAACAGTTAAGAAAAAATGACTGAGGGATAACAGGCCAAAGTAACCCCACGCATCTGTAGGGTCGATAACAGGCCGATAGCCGCTAAACCTAAAGGATATCCGCTAAACCTAAAGGCCGATAGCCGCTAAACCCATCACCCGAACCTAAAGGATATCCATCCAAGAGGTCAAGGAGATGGGAAGGAGGCAAAGGTTGGACTCCCTCATTAACAGAGGTAAGTCTAGAGGTCCCAACTCTAAACATACCTGAAGAACCGGCCAAGGACGTAGTCGTTGACACTGTAGAAGCCACTGAGGTAGAGACCATCGGAGATGAACTCATAACCGTGGTAGCCGCTGCAGATGAGCTCGCAGAAAAAGTCACCGCCGGTCCGGTGAATGATGTAGTAAAGATGGCACTGACGGCCGGCAGAGAAGTTGAACTGCTCAACGCAGCAACGAAACTGGACGCCATCGTCGGCACAGCAGCCATGACAGATGACGTCATAACCGGAACAGTTGCTTCAACAGTATAAGCAACTGAACCAATACCAGAAACAGGCGCAGCCGCCTGGGTCATCGCCTAGGATAGGTTGACCAAACCTATCGTCGTGGGTCCTGAACCACTTCCTCCCGCACCGCTCTCAAAAGCAGATAAGTCCACTCCTGCATAAAGAAAAACCAAAGATATAAAAAACAAAGGCGGAAGGAAATGCGGAAAAGGTACACAAAAAGTATACTTACTAGTTTTCTTGATCTTGAAAGCCCTGACAGGCGGAGATGGACCCGATGAAACTGGCCTCTTAACGCCAGTCACCTTCGCAACGCTTGGTGGCTCGGAAGTGACAGCCGTTGTCGCAGCCTCTGAGACAATGGCCTCGTGTCCACCACCAAGGTTCCCCGCCGCCTCCTCACTTTCAGTCCCGGAATCAGACTGATTCCCCAAGTCAACGAAGGTGGCAACCTTCGTTTTGCCTTTTGCGCCAGCTGCCTTCTTTTTCCTCACAATTAAAGGCCCATCTGTGGATCCCTCATCAGAAGATGACAAGATTAGGGGAATTCCAGCAGAAGTTTGAGCATGAAGAGGACGAGGATTAAAGAACTCCTTACCTGGCCGAGTGGCGCTAAAAATCTCGTGGCCTGGCGGGTAGACCTTTACGAATCTATCCGCAGTCTGCTCCAAAATGGGCAACTCGTTCTCACAAGATCACGAGTACCCAACCGCGCGGGACCACCAGTCTCCCGCGGGTGCAAGAGCGACTGTAAGTCGTTCCCCTCTGAAATAAAAAGAACAATGTTAGAAGAAAATCCTAAACCAACACAAAAGACGGAGCATACCATAAGGAATATAGTTCAAACCGTATTCAAGAGCGATGGGTATTTGCGGCGTCCCAGACCCGGCATCCTTCCACACGCGGCTCATCCCAAGCATGACCATCCCAGACTCCGCGAAGCGATAAACAGGAGTCCGAATCTGGGAAATCTTGGTGAACCATTCCGTCTTCTGGTAATTGGAGGCCGGAAGGTTAGGAAGTGCCCTCCCATTCTTGAACGACATCGCGATCGGAACGACACGAGCGGAGATGTAGAAAAACTCCACTTCCAAGAATGAAGACTACGCTCAGTAGCGCAGATCTTCAAACCCTTGATCCGGGTGACAAGGGTATACCAACCCTGGATGCACCTCCAAGTGTAGAAGGTCATCAGGCGGTCGACTAGAGGCTCGATACCCAAAATACGGCACACCCATCCAAAATGGCGAACTTTAGCAACTGCCATTGGGTGCACCTCCGTCAAATGAACACCGTGTTTCTCCAAAACACGGTATACGAACTTCGTTAATGGGAATCTTAGATTCCCATATAAGAAGAACGAAGCGTAAACCCCTATCTTGCCCTTAGGGGCGTCGTACACCGTCTGGTCGGCCTACGGGAACTCTGGCTCATAGGGCTCCAGCATGAACTTCTTGACGATATAATGGTATACATCGACAGAAAGAGTACACTGACACTCGCCAGCAGTACTGTTATCGTCCTTATCGGACGTGGACGTCGGGTTCTCAAGGAAAACGTCGGACTCCTCGACGTTAACCTCTGGGTCATGAGAAGACATTTTTTAATGTTAAGAAAGAAAGCGGTTTCAGGAGAATGCTCGCCGGAAAAGATGAGTATTCGCCGGAAATCGCTTAAAGGGAGAAGAAGAGTGAAGTGAAGGTATGGGACGAGATACACCCTCTCCACCTTATATACTCATCGCAATGAATGCGATGAATTTAATGCGGATGAGAGAGAAGGCGCAGGAGCAATGACACGGCGACACGTGTGGATAAAGTAAGCTGGCAACAGGTGTCAAAAGGGCGCGTGCCATGAAACTCACGCCCACGCGCCTGAAAAAAGCGTCCTGATTGACCACATGCTGTCACGTCGTCATAACTTCCTGCACGTCCTGAAACCGTCAGAAGACGCCAACGTCCTTTCAACCGTTTGGACTGTCCTTATCCTTTCACCAACCCTTCGAATTTCAAAAAGATTCAAAAATAAGAGGGAATATACCCCTTACCTTGGAAAGCAAGAAACCGTAAGACAAGTGTGGGTACAGTGTCAAGGTGAAACCCTTCACATACTTAGCACTTGCAGGGAATTGAAGCCAAGAAGGATCTTATGGGTCATGCTTGCGGAATGAGAGATAACATCCCCGCATGGCGGGAACGTTGAGAACTAGATTGTTTGAAGCTCCAAGGTGGAATTGGTTGTTTAGCATAACTGATCACTATGTCTAAAACTACCAAAACCTCATGGAGAATCTACACAAGTGAAACTCAACGCTCCCGACTTGCGAAGAGGTTACACCTACCCGCATCATACCCAAAGATCAGGCAGAAAAGTCGGGAATTTTCTGCAAGTGACATTAGGAAAACCGCGGGAAGAATCCCCGCGGAGAACCTTAAAAAACGAAAACCCCTCTTTAAAACCCCTTGCTTAAAGTCCAAAAGTTCCCCTCACTTATTAACAATTCATGAGAAGAACAATGGACTGGGGGGACTTGAAGAGGTAGGTCCCCGCAAAGCTCAGTTGGACCCGCAAGACTCACCTTGAAGAGGTACGTCTGCGCAAAGACCAGCTGGATCCGCAGGACCCACCATGCTCAGAGAGATGAAGACCTTACACGCAGTAAGCCAGCTGTCCCCGCAGGAAAGCCTCCCTTGGTACAGTACCCTGCATGTTCCCGCAGCTGTGGGTACAAGCCAAGAAGGAAGGCTACCCGCACTAACAGTAAGGCTACACACATAAGGCACTAACTCCAATATATTTCAGCAATGTCACCTGAAGAAGGAATGAGCAGGGCGGGAATATTCCCGCCCAAAAGAGCCAGTCCGCACGCTTTTAGAAGATCTTTTGTACTATACCTACCAAGGTATGGACAAAATAGACAAGATCTGACAAAAGCAACCCATGAACCAATCACAAGGTGACAGCTCACTGACAATAGTACGAGGAGGAGCACGCTTCTGTACAAAATATCACTATCAGTCGCTGCCTACCCACCAACTCCCATCGTGGCACGAACGTAGCCTATAGTTGGTGGAAAAGGAATATTATACACAGCTGGCCGTACCTGCTTGGAAACCTACATTCGGCTATAAATACTCCAACACCTTGGAACGGTATCATCATCTTCTCTCTAGCTATTTCTCTCTATATACACTTATATTCAGAGCAACCTAATCTGATTCTCACACCGGAGGGTGGTCACAAGGAGGACCCCCCCTCTCAATGACGAGCTTACGGTGTCTGTTTTGCAGGTTGAGAAGAATAGCCATCTTTGCCGAACCTAACCCTCGTGGGAAACATCTACTTAACCCTAAGATTATCCTTAATCTGTCGGGGTCACCTAGTGTTTCTTCAGTGTTATTTTCAAGACTTGAAGTTTAATAGTTTTCACGGAACTAAGGAAATTTGATGTACATCAACTAGATGTATAATCTAAACATATTACTTTAAATATATATAATTTTTTTAAAAATAGAAAAAGATTTGAGTATTTTAGATGTGGTTCAATGGTAGAGCACTCACTTTACAAGTGAGAGATAAGGGGTTCAAACCTCACTATCACCAATTTATATTGGAGATATGAGGGATGACCCTGGCTTGCCAGGGTTCGAGTCCTGATCTCACCCGGTTTTACTGGCTCCTCGCTGTCGTGCCATTTGGCGGGCGTGGAGGTCGGGTTTTATCCGGTGAATTCCTTAATAGGTGAACCGCTAGGGGCTCCGTTCGTCCGGACTAGTGGCCGGCTCGGGCTACCTTTAACCGATGGGGCCGCGTACGGAGTACCCAGCGTTACTTAGTTGGTCGTTCTAAAAAAAAGAAGGTCGGGCCCAAAGCCGTAGTCCATCTTGCTTATGGCCCATGTCTATTCGGAGGAACAACCCCTCCCCAACCCCCCCTTTGGGCGAGGTCCGATGTCAATCAAATAAATGTTTAAATAAGAAATGTATTTGGTGTGGCGTGAAGCTGTTGTGTTTCAATTTGTTTAAATAAGAAATGTAGGTTTAAACCTTACGTGAACAAGTTTTTAAACAAGTTATAGGTTTTTCATAACACTCCAAACTTTAATTTAATTTACACTATTGTCCATGTACTTTAGTAACTCTTTAATAACTTTATTAAAAGCCAACAAGATAAAACACCAGCGCAACACGACAAAACAAGACAACCTCTAGTCATTATAAATATCCCGACTTCTAAATATCCATAAATAGAGTTTTATTGTGATTACATTGAACTTTTAATGCCTAGAAGGTATTTTATTTTATTATTGTGTGTGGAGCGGAGCTATACATATATCGATCATGCCAATCTAGTAATCCCGTTAAATATTTTATGTTTAATGAAGAAAAAAAATCTCATTTTTCACTCGATAAGAAATATTTAAACAACTTTTATTATTTTTAAAACTAAACTATAATAATCGTTATATTTTTGGATGTAGACTAAACTTAGAATATGAGTTTTTGGAACTTATAATATTTCTAATTGAACACCGCACATTGTGACATAGGACGGGATAATGAACACCACAAATTTCTAGCTCGACAATGTGGATGCTTCAACAATCTTCTTTGAACTTTTGTCAACAACTCCATAATATTGTTTTTCTAAGGTCGGTCTATCAATGATTTTATTATTCTTTTCTTCAATATGTTTTTTAATAAAATAAATAATAAATAAATCATATATGCTAACCTTGACGTTGCATATAACGAAATTTAGTTACCTGTATTCATGCGTTTATGTACAAAAACAATATAGTTTGTTAAACTACCTATAATATATTGTTTGTCATTTACTCAAGAATGTGTTATATCATTTTACATATATCAAAAAAACACTTTCATCATTCACTCAGATTATGGAAATATTAGTCAAATCTCCACGTCTCTGTTAGGTACTAACTAATTAAAAAAACAAATGTTATGAAGAGTTATTACAAGTTATTAAAAAAAAATAATTGGTTGAACCGAAGGTGAACCTCATAAATAAAGCTATTTTAGGCATGAATAGATTGGCGAGAGAGAGAGGAGAGATAGGCGGCGCCAAGAATGTGTTATGGTAGAAAGGATGGTTAGTGGCTTAGACGAAGGTGGAGTGGTGCCCGTCAACCTCAATATCACCTAATCTTACTGTTAACTTTTCAATATCAGCATGACCGCTAAGATTTATTTTTGTAGTGCTACATTTTTTTTCCTAAAAACAAACTATAAAAACTTAAATATATTTTTGGTGTTATGGAGGAGTAATTGCTAACTTTTAGTTTTAAATATACTTCTTGTGTTAACTACTAATTACTATTGATTTTATGTTTTAACAATTTTTATCAAGCCATAACCTGCATGATAAATCACATGTAATACCCAATCAAACACAAAAAGAACCTCAAATAAGCTCTTTTTTTATTAGTTTTTGAATCAGATTGCTTTTCTCTAATCAACGATTATTACATAGAAGTAATAATTGTTATTTTGGCTCACCTTTCATTTTCTTTCACTAAAAGATGTCATAGATATTTATCATTATTATTAGTCGGAATATATCAACCTGGAAATTTATACGACGTACTTTATGTTCTAGAAATACAATATTTGACTAAAATATGTTTTAATAAAGGTCTATAAATAATGTTCAAACGCAACATGGTTATTAAAACCTAACATTAAATCCGTCTGAATTTAAAACATTATTTCGGATCAACCTAAGTATTAAATCAAATTAGTAACCAAGGTTATTTATTATTATATAGACTTGCGTTGCAAATGATCTTTAGCACAAGTGGCATTAGAAATGAAGTGAATATTTAGACGGATAAACGCAATTTCTTAAATTGAATCTAATCTCAATTAGATTTTATCGCACTGAACCTTCGTTTGACAGGTTTCTATGTGGGCTTGGGTTTAAAAAAAATATATTATGGGGGTGTTTGGGATTTCTTATTTAACCTCCTTATGACTTATATAAGTAATAAGTTATACGTTAAGGGGGTGTTTAGGATTTCTTATTTTACCTCCTTATAACTTTTCATTAAGTTAATAAGTTACAACAGTGTAACTTATGAAATTTTCTCTCTCACAATATAAGCAATCCTAAACACCTTATTACTTTTCAAAAAGTTTATAAGTTATAAGATGGTAAATATAAGCACTCCCAAACACCCCCTAAAAGTTGTAACTTTTAACGTATCCACTCAGAACCTTTAACTTTAACGTGTCAAAACACTTTATAACTTATTAGGATAGAGCCCGTGTAATACACATGTGGTTCAAAAATACAACAAAAAAGTTAACTTTAATAGTATACATAATAACATACCTTATGGATTCATAATCTATAATATATATAAACGAAAACATAAAAATCCTACGTGTCACGATATGGTCGCTCCCACTTTTTTTGGAGTAACCAGAATTGTTTGATTTTTAAATGAAGATTTCTCATGCATTTGACCCGAATTCATATGTATGGGTCTTACCAAACCCAGATATTCCTTAAACGGGTTATAACTTCTCATTAAATTAAAAATTATTCTCACCAAATTACTGATGTAAAAATCCTATAAAATAGGATATACTAAAAATTAATAGCTTATTTATTTTAAAAAAGTTATATATATATATATATATATATATATATTATTTTTAAATTAAAAAACCAATTTTATAGTAAAAAAAATAAACGGGTCTTAGGTCTCATCAAACCATAAGTATATTATTAACTTTCATAAATATTATTTATAATTAAAAACCAATTTTATAGTAAAAAAAATAAACGGTTCTTGAGTCTCATCAAAACCATATAGCTTTTAAACCGAGTTATAGCATTTCATTTATTTGTGAAATAATTTATCATCAAACCATAAGTATATTATTAACTTTAATACAATAAAAAAATATAAATTCAAAAAATAAATAAATATTAGAACTAATAATATAAAACAATCCCCGTATTACGGGGGATAAAAACTAGTATATAAATAACTATAAACAAAATTTTATAATTCATAAATCTAAAAAAAAAAAAAAAACTTTTTAGATACCAGATGAAAATGTCAAAATCATTATTTATACATATTCAAAGTGAACTTATAATATAGTATTTAAGTTACGGTATTACCGGCAGAAAGAATAGTTAAATTAACTTTTACTGTTGATTTTGATGGAGCTGCAGAAAGCGGTTTTGAAAGTAGTAGAAGACTTTCATCTTTCTCTCTCTCTCTTCTTTGCATCTTCATCTCTTTGAACCAAACACCAAGCTAAAGCAAAGCACATATAGATTCATAACACGTTTCAAACAATATTCAAATTGCACAACAGTTTCATATTGCAACAACCCATTATACCCAAATCACATTTGGTACCTTTTCAACTCATCATTAATCCATCTTGCTGCTTGATTTAGTTAAATTTGCATTATTATTTAACGCAAGATTTAACCTTTTTCTCTATATCATTATTTGGGCTTTATGTTTCTTACAATTTGCTGAATAATATAAAGATCCATGTTCTTTAATTGGAAAAATGATAACTTTGTCTTTTGGATGCACGCCAGGTGTTTGTAAAAATGCCTGAATGAAATGTACGCTTAATTTTCAAATCTGTTTGTTTGATTCTGATACATGCAGCTATTAAAGTCTTGTTATTGTTTGACCAGTTTATCTTTCAGCTGGTGACTTAGATGGATCGATCACCATTATGGTTGTGGATTTGATGTGTCTTGTATTGTGTTTTGATTATGTTGCATGTGTATCTCAATCTTTTACTCCTTTCGACCTCAAATCAAGTTCATCTGTTCGATTTCATGTGGATTTTGCTAAAAGGTTCAGAAGTTAAATTTGCTTAATGATTAAACAAAAAAATTACCTTTTTCTTTATATTGGGCTTTCTGTTCTTCCGATTTGATAAATTTGCGAGGATCATATAAAGATCCATGTGCTTAAAAAATGTGCACCAAGTGTTTGCAAATTTGCCTAAATGAAATCTATATGTACACTTAGGGCTGTAAATGAACCAAACATCAGACGAACTGTTCGGAGGGAAGTTCGTTCGTTTAATAAGTGAACGAACATGAACAAGAATTTTTGTTCGTTTAACTAAATGAGTGAACAGAGACCATGTTTGTTCAATGAATGTTCGATAATGTGTTCGTTTAACGTCCATTTATGTTCGTTAATGTTTGTTTGTCTGTTTATGTTTGTTCATTAAAGTTTTTAATGACTTTTCCAATCTTATTATATAATTTAAGCAAAATTATTAACTATAAAACAATATTATATATGAGTATTATGTGATTAGTTTATATATAAAATTAATATATGAATATGAATGTTAAAAAACACCGACACAAACTTGGTAACTGGACCGAACCCTTGACACTGACCATTTCCGGTTAGCTGAATCAAATAAAACGTTGTTTTTTGTTAGTTTGTGTTTGTTCGTGAACGGTTCACGTACAAGTTCATTTCCTCAACGAATGAACACGAAAAAGAAATTCCATTTGGTTAGCTGTTCGTGAACCATTTGTTTGTTTGCTAGAAGCTTAACGGATGAACATGAACAAGGCCTTGTTCAGTTCGCTTTATTTACAACCCTACGTACAGTACACCTAATGTTCAAATTTGTTTGTATGATTCTGAATTGTTGATACATGCAGTGTTGATTAAAGTCTTGTTATTGCAGATGCGTTGTAATTTGGAACAATATCCCTGACAAGAGTATTCAACTATTTATAGGAACATCTTAAAACCATGGTTCTTGGTTTGAGATCCAAACACCGGAAAGACGGTTCAGTTCAAGTAAAATTATCTTGTTCATGTACAAGAGATTAAGCCTTGGTTACCAACGAGTCAATCTTTAGCACTTTTATGGGAAAATGGTGAACAGACATCTGGTTTTCTTTCCCCTAATGTGATAGACTCAACAGTCGAATTCAACAAATCTTTCATACTTCCATTAACCTTACGTAGAGATAAAAAGGATTGCGAAAAGTTTCAAAAAAATTATTTAGAGTTCCATCTGTATGAGATAAGCCAAATAAAGATCAACTATTAGGGTCAGCTTTACTTAATCTTGGTGAATATGGAATCATTGAGAATGTGTTGAATCTTAGTGTACCCATCAGCTGGAAAAAGAGTTCTAAATCTGCTGCACAGCCGGTTTTGTATCTTAATATACAGTCAAATGATAAAGATGAGACTAATTCATCTATGAGTAGCTTATCAAAGCAATCTTCATTGGATAAATATGGTCAAGAATCTGCATCAGAAGTGACAAACGAAGAGAATGATAATGAACTTGGGATAGCTTCTTTTACAGACGATGATGAAGATGATTATACACACTCGTCATATTCAAATCGTAAGGTACCATGGTGAACTTTATTTTCTGTGTTCATGTGTTGCTGTTTCTTATTGTATATGCTTGATGTTAGAGGTGGTCAAATGGGCGGGTTGTCAAAAGGGGTTAATTTTAGCGCAGGCCAATATATGGCAGGCTGGCCCGCAAAGACTTTGTCTGTTTTGACATGATTTTTTTAATAATAATTAGTGTTTTATTATAACTGAAAGGGTACACACTATTAACAACGATAATATAGATATTTTTGATTTTGAATATGCTTTGGGTGACTTTCACCTGTTTGACCCACTAAACCGCCACCGGTTCCCATTATAGACAATTCTTTTAGTTTACCCATTTGAACCGTTACTTATTCTGACTCGTTTACACATGGGTCGAAAACTCCACCTCTACTTGATTATTCATCAAATCGAGATTGTTGCAGGATTCCGTAAATAATTAAGTTTGCATGCAGGATTCCGGGGATGGCACAAAACAAGGTAAGAATGTACAACCACCTGCTCTTCCACCGAGAACAGAACCTTCACATACCAATTCTTCAAAACCTCCTGAAAGAAGCATGACATCAGTTCGAAAAGACCATATTACCCCTGCCCCCTTTCTTCAGTCGTCTTACTCTACCATGGGGTCTCACAATAAGTCAACAGGGCCCAAGACTCAAATAAGTACCGTGGAGCCTCAAAACAAGATCAATGTGCTTCAAGAAGATGTAAAAAGCAAACCACAACCTGTTGTAACTAATTCTGTTAATAAATCTCCAATAAATGTGGAACCTTTACATGATGAAATTTCAAACTTTGAAAGTGAGAAGGAAGAAAGAACCCAAGAAGAGAAAAAACAAATATCAGAAGACAATCTTGTTGGTAAATTTTTAGCTTCTAGAAAACAAGATAAGTTAAGAAGCAACACACTTGTGTCTAACAGAAAACCGCCTGGAGGACAGGGTGTCCAATAACAAACTTAAGCATTTAAAATCTGTTCAGTTACCAAAGGCAGGTGCGTTTTCAGGAACTAGCCCAAGCAGAGTGGATAAAGATAAAGTTATTCAAACCAATAATGACTCGGCTGAAATCGGTGCTTCAAAAAGTGAGTCTTTAAATGGTAAAAGTGATGAAAGTTCTAGAATAAAGATGCTTGAAGAAGAACTTAGGGAAACTGCAGCCTTAGAAGCTGGACTTTATTCAATAGTCGCTGAGCATGGGAGTTCGACAAACAAAGTTCATGCACCCGCTAGACGTCTTTCAAGATTTTATTTACATGCGTGCAAAGAAAATGATCAAGAAAGAAGAGTAAATGCAGCTAAAGCTATTAGTTCTGGACTTGTTTTGGTTTCAAAATCATGTGGAAATGATGTTCCGAGGTTGACTTTCTGGTTATCAAATTCGGTTATGTTGAGGGCAATTATCAAACAAACTGTTGGAGAATCGTCCACTGGGAAACACAAATACGGTTCAAAGAAAGTTCCTGATAACTGGCGAGACCCGCAAACTTTCTTAATTGCATTAGAAAAGGTTGAAGCTTGGATGTTTTCAAGAATCATCGAGTCCGTGTGGTGGCAGGTTAAACTCTTAAAAAAACCTTCTTTAATGTTTTACATGTTATAATTTATATAGCTCCTTTTTGTTGACTCTGGTTTGACTTTCTGTAGACTCTTACTCCACACATGCAATCAACGGCTGCAATAAATTCAAAGAAATCATCTGGAAATAAAAACGGATTGGGTAATCTACAAGGTAACAACTTTTCTATTGAACTTTGGAAAAAGGCTTTCAGAGATGCTTGTGAAAGACTATGTCCTACCCGAGCTGGAGGCCATGAATGTGGTTGCTTACCCGTGCTTCCAAGATTGGTATATTATTTTGTTACTGCTTAAATGAAAAAAGATTGATCAAAATATTGAATTTTACATTTTATTTTGGTTGTAGGTTATGGAGCAACTGGTGGATAGACTAGATGTTGCAATGTTTAACGCTGTGCTTCGTGAATCAGCTGAAGATATGCCAACAGATCCGTTATCAGATCCTATTGGTGATCATAGGGTTCTTCCTATTCCAGCTGGAAAATCAAGCTTTGGAGCTGGGGCTCAATTGAAAAATACCGTGAGTATTAATCATTAAACATTTTTATCAAGTATATTTGCAAAATATTTTATAAACTCAACTATAAATTTTATATCCGTGTTAACAGATTGGGACATGGTCTAGATGGCTAACAGATCTGTTTGGTATCGAGGATAACGACATTCATGAAGATGCTGATGATGTTATTGACAACACGAAAGAATCTGATACATCTTTTAAGGCTTTTAAATTGCTCCATGCTTTGAGTGACCTCATGATGCTTCCTTCTGAAATGCTCGCAGACAAGTCCACAAGAAAAGAGGTAAACTAAATAAAATAATCAGTCTCCATTGATATTATATTTGTTCATACTTTTCATACTCATTATCTGATCCAAGTTTTATTTATATTTTTGTTTTGTTTCATCTTAGTTTTGCCCGACATTTTCTACTTCATTGATCAGGAGGGTCGTTTGCAGTTTTGTCCCGGATGAGTTTTCTCCAAACCCGATTCCCAACTCCCTTATTGAGGCCCTTGATGCGGAGGTTGGTATCTTTACAGCTCAAATGGGCAAATAGTGAACCGGGCTGGGTTGGGTCGGGCTTTTCTACTTTGTTTTGAACACTATTGTCTTCTAAGTAACTTGTAAACAATTATACATTCAAGATGCAGGATGATGAAATGGAAGCTTCCGAAGGGTCTCTTATAACCTTTCCATGTATTGCACCACCGTCAACATACAAACCTCCATCAGCATATTCACTTGCAGCCACAATCGGTGTTGGCGGGTCCCAATCGTTATCAAGAAGTTCATCAGTTTTAAAGAAATCCTACACTAGTGATGATGAACTTGATGAGCTGGACTCGCCTTTGACCTCAATCCTCACTGATAGTTCTCGGGTTTCCTCAAGTTCAAATGGGTTCCAATCGGTCCCAAAGGGCGGAAGGAGTATTATGAGATATCAGATCCTTCGAGAAGTATGGAAAGATAGTGAATAGGCATGGTTCGGTCCAGCTTTACCTGTTTTCTTGCTTTTTTGAATGTAGTTATTGATACTATTTTTATCTTGTTTTTGTTCTATAGCACCATACATGTTTGAATTGAGAGATCAATTTTCTTGCATATCATGTGATATACAAATGTTTCTTACAACTAGTAATTTTAAAAGATTTCTATTGTGGACTTTAACATAAGTTGGGTTGATTTTTCTGTCAAGACAAATGCATAACAAGAGCCAAGAGGAACGTTATATAAAATTTGTTTACTTTAGACTATCTCTAACGCGCTTGAGCCACCCTGCCCATTGTCATGCTGGAGCCACCTGACATCCATTGTCGTGTCGAAGTCAACCGTCCGAAGAAGAGACGCCCGTAGTTAAGGACTTGGATTGGTTGACGTGCCATTTCTCTCTCTTTTTTAATTTTTTAACAAGAGTTAATGGCCATTTTCGTCTATGTGGTTTGCGACTTTCACCATTTCAGTCCAAAGTTTGAAATTTTGTTAATTTCGTCCTCACAATTTTAAACATTGGCAAATTACGTCTCACCGTCTAACGATATCCAACTATGCCGTTAGTTTAAGGGGTATTTTCGTCTATTATATTTTCTAAATATTTTAATAAATAAGTCAAAAAAACATATTTCTTTTTCTCTTTCTTCTCCAACTCACCTTCCTCCTTCCACCAACCCACCATCACCACCACCACACCCACCTGACCACCCCCACATCTCAAACCTCAATTTTACAATAAACCACCAGCCATCCCATTTTCCATCTCCCCTAAATTAATACTGGGTTAACCCTCAATTTACCCCCACCCCCAATTCCACGGTTCCGATTGTCTTGGTACAATTAACGACAACAAAAACTTGACCCACCTGTTCTTCCACTGTTCCTAAATCGGTTATCGAAAACAATAGAAGTAATATTATTAGAACCCTCCACTTCGTTCTTCAATACCAAGATTCCGGTGGCCGGGATTTGGGATTTTGCCGGAAAACGAGCGGAAACCAACGAAAAAAACGAGCAGGAGCAGTCCCTGGCGATGAGTTTTGGGAAATTATGTTACGAAATCTGAGTTATTTGTGGTGGTGGTAACACACGGTGGGGCCGTTAGGTTGTCGTGGTCATAGGCGTCATAGGCGGTGGTTTTGGTGGTCGCAGGCGGTGGTTGTGGTGGTCATGGGTTGGTGGTGCCGGACAACTGATTGAGAGAGGGAGAGAGTATTCTATATATATATATATATATATATATATATATATATATATTAAGTTTTATTTATTAAATGTATTTTATTAAATAAGTGAAAATGACAATTATGCCCTCATATAAAAAGACAAAATACCCTTAAACTAACGACATAGTTGGATGCCGTTAGACGGTGGACGTAATTGGCCAATGTTTAAAATTGTGAGAACGAAATTAACAAAATTTCAAACTTTGGACTAAAGTGACGAAAGTCGTTAACCACAGGGACGAAAATGGCCATTAACTCTTTTAACAATGGTAAAGACCTGGCTTCAATAGAAAGTAAGAGATAAGTTATTATAATAATACAATTTTTATAACAATTCTTTACGTGAAGTAAATTACAGAATGAACCTTTAGATTTAATTTGAATAATTAAAAAAAAAACCATATAATATTTTCCGTTAACTTTGACATAATTCATGTATCAAATTAAAAAAAAAAACCATTTAATTAGTAGACATCCGTTATCAAAACAAATAACAGAAGACATAATTCATGTATCAAATTCCTTTCACCTTACACCTTTAGCACTAACCCAGTTAATATTTTCCGTTAACTTTGATCATTAAAAAAAAACCATTTATGAACCTTTAGATTTAATTTGAATAATTAAAACATGTGCAAAACATGTGAGGGTAGTATTGCAATTTTATATTTAATGATTTTTTTTTTAGGGTTTCAATTGATTTAAGTATAAAGTATTTATATTTATAATATAAAAAAAGTATTTTTCTCAAACTCTCTCTTTTTCTTCTTCATTCTCTTTTTACTCCCTTTCCCTCTCTACACCACAGCACCCACCAGACCACCACCACAATTACACCACCGAACCTGTAACCATCGACAGTGGTTCCCAAAACCCGACCGTTTTAAAGCAGGATTATGCTATAGTTTCGGCAACACAGATCCCACCACCGCCACCGCCTCGTCCTGCCACCAACCTCCTGCAACCACCACCATCTCCGCCTATCACCACCACCACGCATATCACAACCACCACATAGATCCAGATCCGTGAAGATTCAGTTTGTTTGTGTGACGGGGACTTGGCAGATCTAAAGTTCGATGGCTACCATATATAAGGACGACGATGGCGAATATAAGATCTAGAATTTGTCTTGTTGTTGTATGACGATTTAAAACAACTGATTTATGAGATGAAATTGGGGGGGGGGGTAAGTAAAATCGAGCCGTAGGACCATTGAAGGTGAAAGATTGTGAGTGCTGTGAAGAGTGGACAGAGATGGTGGTGATAGACGGAGGCGGTGGTGGTTTCTAGCGCTGGGGTGGTTGGTGGGTGAAGGAGAGTGAGAAAGAGTCAGAAAAGAGTGAGGAGAGAGAGAGAGAGAGAGGATGGTGGTGGCTGGAGTTGATGGTGTTGAATGGCGCTAATGGTGATGAAGAAGATGATTATATCTTTAATCTAATTACATTAATAGTTATCAAAGTGGTAAAATGATCAAACTGTCCTCATGTGCCAAGCACATGATTAAAGTTAACGGAAAATTTTAACTGAGTTAGGGCCAAAGGACGTAAGTTGAAAGAAATTTGATACATGAATTATGTCTTCTGCTATTTGTTTCGATAAAGAACGTTTACTGAAACCAGACCAAACATAAAAGACGTTTTGGTGGTTGGATTTATTAAATTGATTGATATTTTATATTTAGGCATAATGGCTACAAAGCCATCAATTTTCTTATTACACACAAGTAATGATGACTATTATTAAGAAAATATAATTACAGAAATTGTCCTTTATATTTGTATCAGATTTCACTTATTATCATTTATTTCAAAACTGATAGGTTTTATCCTTTACGTTCACAACTCAACAATGTTTGTATTTTAATCCTAACTAAGTTAATTTTTCTCGTTAAGTCTAGGTCATGTGTTTCGCACATGAGGGCAAGTTAGTCAATTTCACTTATTTATTAACAAAAAAACATTTTAATAATTAAAATTCTCTCTCTCCCCCTATATATATATATATGGGTGAGATCTAGAGAGAACTCATTTTAAAGAGAGAACTAGAGAACTATTAAAGAATTATCTTTTACTTTTTTTTAAAATAATATTTTGCGATTGTTTTTCTTTTCTCCTTTTAATAAGATGATATTGTTCATAAAAAAAACCGTCGATGTAATGCACATGTTCATTAATGTGTATTGTATATATAAAATTGTGTTTTATTGCATATAATACAACACGAATGCATTACCTAATACACACTATTGAATATATATGCAAATACAACACTAATAATTGTATGCAAAACAGTGAAACACACTATCGCATATATTTACAACACTAATGCACATATGCACTATATCGATTTTTTTTTATTTTTGTATATAATATAACATTATTGCAAATATACAATACAAACAACTGTATATATGTTATTCAACACTATTTCAAATATCAAAATGCACACTATTACACATATGCAGTATAAAAAAGTCGATGTAGCATATATGCATTACAACGAGTTTTTTTTTTAATTTTTATATTTTTTTGCGGTGAAGAATTAATGAATAAAAACATATAAGAAGGATGAAAGAAAAAAAAATTAAAATAGTTTTTTTTAATTAAAATAAAAATATTTTATTATTGGTTATCTAGTTCTCTCATATATATATATATATATATATATATATATATATATATATATATCGAAATTCATCCGTCAGCTACCACCAACATCATCACCACCCACCCACACCATTAACTGCCACCGTCCAAATACACAACAACTGCAAAGCACATGACCTGACTTAACGAAAAAACTAACTGAGTTAGGGCTAAATGATAAATGTTGTTGAGTTTGTGAACGTAAAGGATAAACACATCAATTTTGAAGATAAAGAACAAGAGTTAAATTTGATACAAACATAAAAGACAATTTATGTAATTATGTCATTTTCATTTCAAAATTCTTCTCGTTCTCGTGTAAGTCTTCTTTTTCTAAGAATTCTTCTTTTAAAACTTCATTTTGGGCAACACGAATTTATTCGGTAGGGTTACCCTAGACAATCATTTCAAGTGCTCGTACCCTTAAAGGTATAATTCTATCTTTTCGGCTCAAGGCATTGGCTACTACATTAGCCTTGTCGTGATTGTATTAAATTTCACAATCGTAATCATTTAGTAATTCCACCCATCTTCCTTGCCTCATATGCAGTTCCTTTTGATCAAATATGTGTTGTAGGCTTTTGTGGTTCGTATAAATTATACACTTGGTACCATACAAGTAATGTCTCCAGATCTTAAGTGCAAAGATAACTGTTCCCAATTCCAAATCATGAGCGGTATAATTCTTTTCGTGCACTTTTAATTGTCGGGAAGCATACGATATTACTTTGTTTCTTTGCATCAGCACGCACCCTAAACCCTTTCGAGACGCGTCACAACAAACTACAAGGTAATCTGTCCCTTTAAGAAGACTTAATATAGGAGCTTGACATATTTTTTGTTTTAACAGTTGGAAGGCCATTTCTTGTTCTTCTCCCCATTCATACCTTCAGTCCTTTTGAGTTAGAAGGGTTAAGGGTTGGGCAATACTGGAAATTTTTCAATGAAACGTCGGTAATACCCAGCTAATCCAAGAAATTGATGGATTTCCTTCGGTGACTTAGGCGTTTGCCAATTTTTTAATAGCTTCTATTTTACTGAGACCTACTTGAATTCCTTATTGGTTTATGATGTGTCCTAAAAATTGTACTTCTTGTAAACAAAATTCACACTTGGACAACTTTGCATACAATTTCTCTTGTCTTAACAAATCCAGAATTACCCGTAGATGTTGCTCATGTTCATCTTTAATTTTTGAGTATATCAAAATGTCATCAATGAATACCATTACGAACTTGTCAAGGTAGGGTTTTGCAGACTCGGTTCATGAGATCTATAAATACAGCCGATGCATTGGTTAATCCAAACGACATGACTAAAAATTTATAGTGACTGAACTGAGTTCGAAAGGCTGTTTTGTAATATCTTCCTCTTGAATTTTCACCTGGTGATAACTGGTCTAAAATCAATTTTAGCAAAATTATTTAGCTCCTTAAAGTTTGTCAAACAAGTAGTCAATTCAAGGTAGAGGGTATCTATTCTTAATAGTCACTTTGTTCAATTCACGATAATCAATACACATTCGAATATTTTTGTCCTTTTTCACAAACAAAACCGGTGCTCCCCATGGTGAATAACCAGGACGTATAAAACCCCTATCTAGTTATTCTTTCAATTGACTGGATAATTCTTGCATATTAGAAGGTGCAAGTCGGTAAGGTGTCTTAGCGATGGGAGCTGCTCCTGGTATTAGGTCAATACGAAATTCAACTTGCCGGGTCGGTGATAATCCAGGTAATTCTTCAGGAAACATATCTGAATATTCTTGTACCATTGGGATGTATTCCAAACATTTTTCACCGGGGGTTTCAATTGTTACACTTGTTAGGACTGATATTTTCAATGCTGAGGATATGTTATCCTTGAAGATGTGTCTGGATTAGTTATCCTCTTGAAGAGTTCCAGAGCCATGTCGAAGATCAAGGATCCTCAGAGGTTGGTATTATTAACAATTGTTTCACTTGTGCAGGTTATTATTTAACAAGAGTAACGACTCTATGACTGAGTCTACCTTAATATTCGCTACTGGAAAGCTCTCAGCACGTGGTCAAATGAACATTAGAGGAGTTGTGGAAGAGTGGCAGATAGTTAGGAGTTATTGTTATGTATAATTTCCTTTATAAACATCGAGATAATGATCGATTAGGACTCACTTGTATACACACACACTAAGAGCAGAACTCAAAATTCTCTCTACTCACTAGCAATCATTGTAATATCGATCACAATCTCCAAACACTTGTAACCTTTTTTTTATAAATAAATTGGTGATCGACGAGTTGTCATCACCCGGGGTTTTTTTTCTTTTGATTTGAACAAGATCAAAGGGTTTTTCCTCGCAACGAATCACGGTGTTCATTTCATTTTTGTTCATACAATCGTTGTTAATATCATAGCACTATACCTCACAATTACGGATTTGGATACATTATCCTTAGCTGATTTTTATCCAAGACAATTTGGCACCCACCGTGGGGCAATTGGTACTATAATCCATATAATTCCTATCAACTTTCGATTTTTTCATACCCATATCACTATCAATGGCCTCTCAATCAACATCTGCTTCATCAAACATGCCGTCATCAGTTCCTTTCTCATCGAGGACTTTGCCACCAATGCCTCCGACAATCACGGGAGCACCACCAGCTGCTGCTGCTGGAAGCAAGACACAACTACCAGTCTTCCAGAGCTCGAAAACCGCTGCTGCTGCGCCGGTGTTTAATACTAACAATGATGTTTCATCTATTTTTTCGCAGGTAAAAGCATACATGGAACATCAGAACAAGACTAACCAGCGGATCCTTCGTCTCAAGAAGACTAAGAGTCCAGCGGAGGATCACACTCCCCTGATGCCCAGGATGCTGGATTTCACAAGTCCAGGATCCATGGCTCAGTTCACGCAAGGATCATCTATCCTTCAACAGGGGTCCATGGGTCAACAGACTCAAGGATCCTTGTTGTTTCAGCCAGGATCATCTATCCTTCAACAGGGGTCCATGGGTCAACAGACTCAAGGATCCTCGTTGTTTCAGTCAGGATCATCTATCCTTCAACAAGGGTCCATGGGTCAGCAAACTCAAGGATCCTCATACTTCCAACAAGGATCATCCATCCTTCCACCTGGATCCTCTGGGTTATATCACCAAGGATCCTATAATTCCCAACCTCAAGGATCCTTCTTTCAGAATCAAGGATCCTCAGGGGTTCAACACTAGTGGTCCTCTGAAGTCCATGAAGGATATATAATTCCCATGCAGACCATAGCCTCTGGAGGACCAACTCTTGTAGCAGACGCTTCTTATCGCAGCTACTCATCCGGGATGCCAACCTTCACCCAGCAAAGAGGTAACTTATATGATCCTATATCCTTAGATGCTAACCGTTGTTCCATGCAGGATGTAGGTATCAACCAAGCTATGGACAAGGAACTACAAAAGCTCAAGGATATGATATCTAGTGTTCCCGGGGTGATACATCCTATCCCTGAGATACCGGAGGGAAGCCACAAGTTATCCAGATTTGCTCCACCTATCTGTGATGCTGAAATCCCGAAGCGATTCTAGACCCCCATCATGAAGACCTATGACGGGACCACAGATCCTGAGGAACATGTAGCAGAGTACAGAGAAATGATGGAAATCAATCCTATTCCTGAGAGACTCAAGGAAGCTTGCATGTGCAAAGGCTTCGGATCCACACTGACAAGATCAACATTAAAATGGCTGCTAAGTCTTCCCCCCTTTTTAGTTACTTCTTTCTCACACTTTGTTAACTTATTCAACAATCAATTTTCCTATAGTAGGAAATTTGAGAAGTTAACTAGTGATTTATACCGAGTTATCCAACCTAGTGATGAATCCCTTAGGGATTTTGTTACAAGGTTCGGCAGGGAAACTCTGGAAATCCATAATCTTGACATGGCTACTGCTATTGAAGCATTCAAGATGGGACTTCAGAGGAGCTCCTTCTTTTATGATAATCATGTGATGACTCCTTGCAGGTCTCTAGATGAAGTAATGAACATAGCACTAAGGTTTATACGGCTGGAAGGCGACAAAAGGATCCAAGAACGATTGGGGGCTCAGAAAAAACAAGAATCCCCTGACAAGAATAAAGGATCCTCATACAGAAACAACAACTCCAAGCTGTACACCAAGTTCAACAATCAAAACGTACGAGCAGTCGAAGAAGGAGATGATGATGAAGACTATCCCTGCATCTCTGAGTATTGCTTCTCCGTAGATACCCATGACTTGATTTGTGTCATCAAGGATCTAGGCGATAAAGCAAGGTGGCCCCGAAAGAACGAGAAGTCAACCACATTCAGAGACAAGTCTAAGTGGTGTGCCTTCCATGAAGATTTTGGCCATATGACGGAAGATTGCATTGGCTTAAGGAAGGAAATTGGATACCTCCTGAGCAAGGGCCATTTTAAAGAGCTCTTGGGAAGGAAAAAATCCAAGATCCAGGATCCTGAAGATCTTCCACAAAAAGCACACCACCACCACCACCACCATATGCGCACGTGATCAACTTCGTCTCCAGAGACTATGACATATTTCGAACTTCCTGTTCTACAACGAGGAAGCTCATCGAAAAGGCCGAGTTGGATGATAGAAGAAGACCGCTTATTCCCACTACTTCAATAACTGACAGGAGAATCTTCTTTGAACAAGAAGATAATATAAGTATCCAGGATCCTCATCGAGATGCGCGCATGGTTAATTTCATCTCCGGAGGATTGTACATATGCGGCACTTCCTTCTCTGAAACGAAAAGGCTCGCAAAGGAGATCAAAATGGTAAACGGGGATCAACCGGTTATATCTACCACCTTGACCACTGACAAAAGGATATTCTTCGACGAAGAAGATAAATCGAGCATTCAGGATCCTCACCATGACGGTTTGATCATTACCTTATTTATTGCTAACCATTATGTACGCGTGATCATGGTCGACGGTGGAAGCTCGGTCAATATCATCCAACATGATGTTCTTCAGAAGATGAGCATACCAGATTCAGAGATCATCCCAAGAACATCGGTGCTAGTTGGTTTCAGTGGAGAAACCAAGAAAACATTGGGGGACATCAACCTCCCAATATACATCAAAGGGTTAAATTCATATAAGAGATTTTGTGTTATTGATAACCTTTCTTGTTGCAATGATATTTTAGGCAGGCCATGGTTACATGGGATGAAGGCGGTGGCTTCTACTTACCATAAATGCATTAAACTCCCTACCCCTTGGGGAGTAGTGAGGATAGACGGTGATTAAGTGTAGGCCAGGAACTATTATTCTTCATCAATGAAGCCGACAACCAAGCAAACTGTGGCATAGCAACCACAGAAACATCCTAGGGACGTTCTGGAAGCTCGGGAGAAAGACATTAAAGAAGTATCTTTGGATCCCGAGGATCCGAATATAAAGGTGTTCCTAGGATCCATTATCCCCAGCAAGATCGAAGAGGATATAGTATCCTTCTTAGGGCGAAGAAAATCTACCTTTGCCTTTAAACATTCAAACATGACAAGTATTTCTAAGGAGGTAATCATTCATAAGTTAGGCCTTGATTTATCTATTAAACCCGTCCATCAGAAGCGAAGAAAATTCTCTCCTGAGAGAAACAATATCATACAAGAAGAAGTTGAAAAACTTCTTAAGGCCGATATGATCAGAGAGGTAAAATATCCTCGATGGTTGGCTAATGTGGTTGTTGTTTCAAAAAAGAATGGAAAGTGGAGGGTGTGTGTCGATTTTACAGATTTAAACAAGGCATGCCCCAAGGATCCTTTCCCGTTACCACATATAGACTCCATGGTGGATGCAACGGCAGGGCATGAGATGCTCACTTTTATGGATGCTTCTTCTGGATTTCAACAAATTCAGATGGAACCATCCGACCAAGAGGATATAGCATTCATGGCCCCTACCGGCATATACTGTTATATTGCTATGCCTTTTGGACTAAGAAATGCAGGAGAAACATATCAAAGACTGGTGAACAAGATGTTCAAGGATCAATTAGGCAAGGCTATGGAGGTCTACATTGATGATATGGTGGTGAAGTCAAAAAGAGCTGAGGATACATTAGAGATCTGGAAGAAGCGTTCAATATCCTTGACCAATATAACATGAAACTAAATCCGTCAAAATACCATTTTGGTGTTAAGGCTGGAAAGTTTCTAGGATATATGGTGACCAAAAGAGGGATAGAAGCAATCCCATAACAGATAGAAGCCATCATCAACTTAAAGTCTCCTGCAAATGCTAAAGATGTCCAGAGGCTGACCGGAAGAATTGCTGCGTTCAATAGATTCATTTCCAGATCCTCCGAGAAATGCAAGGATTTCTACGACATTCTTAGGAAGAATAAGAAGTTCGAATGGACGGAAAAGCATGAGGCAACACTCAAAGCCTTAAAGGATTACATATCCTCAGCACCGGCTTTGATGAAACCTGTGGATGGAGAATCCTTATATCTCTACCTAGCTGATTCTAGTAATGCTGTAAGTGCTGTCCTGGTGAAGGATCACGAAGGTGAACAACATCCCGTTTACTATGTAAGTAAGAGTCTTTTAGATGCAGAAGCAGGTATTCTCATTTAGAAAAATTAATTCTTGCACTTATTATGGCTTCTACTAAATTAAGACATTATTTTGAGACTCATACTATTATTTTAAGAACTAATTATCCTGTTAAGAATGTGCTTAGAAAACCAGAATTGTCAGGAAGGATGGCCAAATGGGTTGTGAATTTAAGTGCATATGATATTCAATATGAGCCCAGGACAGCCATCAAGTCACAAGCACTAGCAGACTTTGTGGCTGATTTCAGCAGTGATATACAGAGGGAAGCTGATCTAGAAGTCCAGCAACTAGAAGAAACCAAGGATCCTTGGATCCTCTTTACAGATGGAGCTTCCAATGTAAGAGGAACATGATTAGGTATCCTACTGAAATCACCACAGAGGGACATATTACCCCAGTCTATAGCCTGTGAGTTTCAAGCAACAAACAACGAGGCAGAGTATGAAGCTTTGATCGCAGGTTTGCAATTAGCTAAATGCATGAGGATCAGGTATCTTCAAGTATATATAGATTCATTATTGATTGCTAACCACTTTAATGGCTCATATGCTATTAAAGGAACGACACCCTTCAAGCTCGTTTACGGGAAGGCATGTCATCTACCAGTGGAATTAAAACACAAAGCTTATTGGGCTCTCAGAGCAGTGAACTTTGATCTAACGTCCGCCGGAGCAAACCGGGAAGATCAAATTCGTGAGCTCGAGGAACTGAGAACAATGGCCTATGAAACTTCCTGGTCCTACAAAGAAAAGACTAAACGAATACACGACGCTCATTTAAAAGGAAACAAGAAATTTCAAGCCGGCGATCGTGTACTGTTATACAACGCTCGTTTACGTCTTTTCCCAGGAAAACTGAAATCCCGATGGACAGGTCCATACGTAGTTGAAACAGTTTTTGACTATGGAACCATCGAAATTGCAAGTTCAAACGGACAAAAGTTCAAAGTCAATGGACATCGATTAAAACCATACATCGACGGTCCACTTAAAGAAGTTTTGGAGGTACTAACCCTTCAAACTTTTTAAAATAAGACATTAAGGAAACAAGGTATGGCCAAGACCTTCACAAAAGTAGGCCTTGTAAATATTGTTTTACTTATATATATATATATATATATATAAAATATATAAAACCACGGGGGCGTGCTCCTTAAAGCACAGTCCCGTGCCTAAAAATGCGGGCCGGCATCTACGCTGCAAAAATCTCAGTCAGACTGGTTTGTAACAGAATTGTCAGAGTAAAAACACGGGGCGTGCTTCCATAAGTACGGTGCCGTGCTCGGTTTCCTGTTTGGTTATAAAAGGCACCTTGTGTCATTGCATTCCTTGCACAAACCAAAACCAAAACCAAAACCAAAACCAAAACCAAAACCAAAAACCTCTGATAATTTAGCATGCCAACTGAGATGAATGAAGCAATTCCTGTTTCCCGACATCCGAGAAACGATGCCCGCCATGTTTCCAAAACCGAGCTTCTCTTGAAACTTCAAGAACTCGTGAGAGAACTCACCGAAATGAATATCCTCGCGGAGATGCGTCTCGTGCAACTCAACGAATCAGTGGAAAACATGAAAATGGAACTCCGAGTCATCAACGAGCAACTCCAGTTTCAAGTTCTCGGTTTCACGTATTTTCCACCACCAGGACCATTCGGAGGAGGAGCGCCTTTCGGAGAGCTCTAGGAAACTTAATTTTATGTTTTTATATGTTAAAAAGTGCATTAAGCACAATGTGTTAGGACTTCGGGCTTAACCGGATTATTTTCTTTTCTTAGGAAACCCGGGCTTATCCCGTAACTATTCTAGGATCTTTCTTTAATGAAAAGTAATCTTTAGATGACCAAACTTCCAAATTATTACAATAAACGTCATTTTAAAAATTCCGGATCGTGAATCATGTTGAGAACTAAAAAAGAAATGCACTGTGATAAAAAGCATGGGTCGTGCTTTTCTAAGCACGAGGCCGTGGTCACCAGAATCTTCAGCATAACACGCGCTGACTCCGTACAATTCTCTGACTCAGAAACATTTATTCTTCTAGCAGCACGGGGCCGTGCTCCCATAAACACGGTGCCGTGTTCAACTTTCCAGTCTCTATATAATGCATGCATAAATTAACTATTCCATTCACACCAAACAAAAACTACCTAAATAGAAGGAAAACGAGTTGAATGGAAACCAGTGAAGAAGGGGAAACAACATGAATCTTCCTTCCTTGAGGAACAAATCATGAGACTCCAATGCATCGTAAGAGACCAAGTTGAGAGCAACATGCAAACCGAGGCTCGAGTAGTCGGGCTGATCAACAAAGTCGACCTGCTTAGGTTTGAGAAATTCCATGTTGTGGATGGCCACCACAAAGACGTGACTTCCAAACTTAACTTTCTTAATCGAGAACTCGTCACACTCAACAAAAAGCTTGATGAACTTTTGGAAGCCAAACAAGCACCACCACACATCCAGGACTTGTTCGGGGGTGGTGACCTTTGAAGTTCCGACTCTGTTTTGTGTTTAAGTTGTTCCTGCTAGTACTATGTGTTAGGATCGAGAGTTGTTGTTGTACTTTTCGTTTTATCTATCTTTAAATTATGTCTTTAATTTTATGTTTTAATGAAATCTAGGACTTTTAATTACCATGTTAAAATAACCAGAAAATAAAAACCCAGTAAAAACAAACCAATCTCGACAAACAAAATAAACAAAACAGTACTGTCTGCACTAAGCAGCACGATACCGTGCTTCCAAAAGCACGGGGTCATGTTTTTGGTGTCAGGGCAGTTACGAGTTTTAACTTAACAAAGTAACTTTCTCCAACCACCAACCCTATTTTTCACTGTGTTCTGAACCAAGAAACCGCCAACCTTCAACTATTTTGCTAATTTCTTCATCTAATCTTCAATCCTAAACCTAAGGTATGTTAATTTAACAATTGCATTACTCAGATTCGTCATTCTAGGTTTAGATTAACCCTAAAATTGTTCAAATGGACCAAATCGGGTCAAAACCCGAAAAGGGTATGGGTTATTATGCTTGATTATGATGAATAGATTGTAGATTGTTTGATGGTTAGGGATTAATTGAAAGAAACAATTCTGGTTTTGGGTGTTAGGATAAATACCCGACAAACCATTAAACCCAATTGATATAACCGGTTAGAAACGAGGGTTCGAGTCTAAGTAAGTTAGAAATCGGTATTAAAAACACGAGCTGTGCACAAAAACAACACGAGTCGTGGTCAACAAAAAGTCAAACTTCAAAGAAAACTAAACCAGAAGCAGCAACACGGGGCCGTGCTTCTGAAAGCACGCTACCGTGCTTTGCTCTCTGTTTCAGCAAATTGGAATTTTTTCACGAGTTTGGACTAATTTAAGTTTAAATTGCAGATGGCCGAGTATGGGGAAGAAGTTCATGCATTTTTAGTCTTCACCGGACATGATGCAAGAGATAGACAAGCAAATGAAATACTAAGCCACTTGAACAAGCGAATCCCTAAACCAAATTTCTATGCTTTCCAAAACACCCTACGCCAAGTTAATCAATGGAACCGATACAACAGGTTTGTGACGGGGCCGTGGAAGAAGGTTTTTGAGCAAACAGGAGAGGCCGTAACGGAACTGACAAAGGAATTCTTAGCATCCTTTAACATAAAGAATAATTCAGATATGTGGGATAAAGATGCAATTGAGTTCAGGTGTGGAGGTGTATGGCGCAGAACGTATTTCACCCAACTCGGGATTGATATGGGAATTTACACAAAAGAAGAAACAGAACAAGTAATCTGGACCCATGCAAGGGTAGCATTTGAAAAGGAAGACAATAGCTGGTTTGGAGATACACATAAACGAGCATGGGAATTGTTGGGCTTCGAGGATGAAACAAACCACATCAACGCATCGAAAAGCACAGCCTTACGAGATCCATTGATGAAATATATTCACCAGATACTAAGCAAGACGCTAACAGCACATGGCAGAAAGAAAGGAGTGAAATAATGCAACAGCTGCGGATCCAAGGACTCCACTCGTCGGTGGCACATGGATCTACAAGCTTTACAAAGCTTATGATGTGGACGTGGAAGGGACCGAAAATCTGAAACCTATTGCTCTTGACCTCAACCTCTGTTACAGGTTGCAGATAGCTCAAATCCTTAGTGTAGAACCAGAAATTTGGAGGTTCGTGAACAGCCGCGGCCACATTTGGAACCTGAAAAGCCAGTCGGAAATGATGATGGAAGACGAACGGAGAAAAAGAATGGAAGCTGAATACAAACGAACAAGGATCCGTTTGACCTGGACACAGGTAACTGATGACTGACGGCACAGGTAGGTGGGCATGGGCACGGGCATGGGATGGTAGTACTTTAAGAACTTATTATTTGTGTTTCAACAATTTACTTTTCGTCGTACTTGTTTATTTGTGTTTGTGTTGGTTTGGATACTATTATGGCCATGAGTGACAAAGACATTATGTTAGGTACTAATTTAGCCCGAAAGGGCAAGAGATGGATGATTCCATACCCAATTTTCAGTAGTTTATGCTTGGTTGTTTGTGGATGTTTGCAGTTTTATTTTATACATGTACAAAAACAGGAAAACGGACGAAAAACAGGGGACGCTCTATCGAAATTTCGTTAACCCGTAGGGAAGTAACTCTCCATTTTTACCCATAAATTAGAATTTTTATATTTTCATGAATCTTATCACATTGAGGACAATGTGAGATTCAAGTGTGGGGAGGGGAATTACTTGACAAATTGTTTGTCCAACTAATTAAAAAAATTCTCTAAAACAAATATTTTTGCATCAGACAAAGATTATTCTAAACCTAAAAAGAAATCCAAGAAACTTTTTTGCAAATAACCAATCATTTAAAAGTGAAAAAGTAAGAAAAGTTTTGTAGTATTGAGAATAAATTTATGCAAAATATGGCGTTAATACCCAATTCCTCCGTTACTTTGAGATAAACCTCATGCCGTATAAATATTTTTTACGAAGCTTTGAGTGAGTCATATGTTTCATGTGATTTAGAACTTGTCGCAATTATTCATTTCAAGACCGAACGAAGAGTTGTATAAGGAAGAAGGTAATATTTACACAATTCCCTCAAACCCATTACCAAAATTACAAAACCCAAAAAAACCGATCACTTTATCCATTTTCACCAATAAAATACAACACTGGTCTTTTACCGGCAGACCCTAAAGAACTGAAAATGCATTCTTTTGATTTCAATTTCCTTTGCTGCATACACTTCACAAAACCTAGGTTGCCTCCAGAACTTAGGGAGAGAATCTTTCTCTTTAGCAATGAGGTGAGGAAAAAGTGGCGCTAAAACGAACAAAGGCCACCATTCTGTGGAATTTCCAAAAAGGCAATGAAGAGAAGAGCAAAAAGATATGAACGATGTTTAGGTTGCGGAAACTAGTCCCACGAAGGAAGATGTAGAAAAAGTCAAACTCAGTCTAAGCATGAATATACCAAACTAATGAGGGTGGGGGCTATTAGGCTCAAAGCCGAACGATCCATTAGAGTTGGAAGTTATATTCAGAACAGGATTGAGGAAGAATTGATCCACATCCTCGATAAAACTGGTCTTGACGATCTGACCTTAAAAGAGTCATTAGGTATCTAAAAAATTGGTTATTTTGTTTCGTAAAAACAAAAGTTCTCTCTTTCATCACTAACATAAAGATTGGTTATTTTGTTTCGTCTTCTTGAAGCTCACTTAAGGGGTAGCTATGATCTAAATTTGCCATTTTTTGAGGATATTTATAAGAGGATTGCTTGAGGAAAAGCAATGTTCAAGTGTGGGGATGTTTGATGTACATATAAATATACATCTTTTCGGCATCAAATAATCTCTAAAAACTGCAATTTCTATCCAATAACATAGCATAAAAGACTACTTATCATAATAAAACATAATTTCAGGTGAGACCAAGCCTCAAACGAAGAAACAAGCAAAAAGACGAAGAAAAACAGAAGAAAACACAAGAAAACAAAGAAAAACACGCCCCCATGCCTCAAGAAACACGCCCCCATGCTTCTGACACAAGAAAAGACAAAATCTGGAAGCAAAAAGCACGGGGCCGTACTCATCATGCACGGGGCCGTGGACGGGAACACAGAAAAGACAAAGAAGAATTTAGCACATGTCACTAAAAATCACGGGGCTGTGCCTACCAACCACGGGGCCGTGGCCACGTCACAGAAAAGACAAATCAAATCTGGCACATTTCATAAAAATGCACGGGGGCGTGCTCATCAAGCAGGGGGCCGTGCCTCACTCTCCAGATTGCGTATAAATAGTGGCTCTTGTGCCATTTGAAGAGTGTGCCTTGAAAAGAATTCTCTCCGGTTTTCACTTATAAAAACACACACTAACACTCATTTTGAAGATCTAGTGAAGAGTTTGAAGGTTTGGAGGTCATCACCACTAATCATCATCATCAACCATCATTACCATCATTAAGAAGAAGGATTCATCTACAATTGGTTAGATTGTTCCAAGTTTAATCATGTATTTGTTATTATCAATCATCTTAATGCTTATCATTATGCTCATTATGAGCTAAACTCCTTTTACCATCTAAAATCTATGAAGAAGCTTTGTTTTACTTGATAATTAATCAAGACATGTGATGTAGTCTAGTAAAGTACATGGTTATATTACAATTATCTTTTTATGAGAAATGTTTCACCATCTTAAATCACTAAATCAAAGTTGGTGGTTGTCAATCTTTGGTAATCGTTCATGATCGATTCATGTTCTTGAAAGTTAGAAATACTTTGATACATTATCGAAACATGGACCCTTATATTGTACTTAGAAATGATGAGATATAAGTTATGGTGTATTTTTCTAAACCTTGGTAATCTGAAAATGGCTTTGCTTAGGATATCAAATTAGTTAAAGAAACCATATGTTAACGGAATGTGTAATTATAACCTACATAAATCAACCATGGGGAGGTTGTGTGATGAACTACAACCACACGAAGTTGTTAGAATTGGTATTTGAGAAATCGAAGTCAATCCTAATCTTTCTACATTACGAAACTACTTGTCAACTCAAATCGACATCATTGAGATGGTATGACATTAGGAAAGGGTGGACTTTAAAATGCGCATACCATCTCCTTAGTGCCGAAGATGCTCACTTAAGGTTTAAGGAGCTATCTATCATATATTGCTACGGCAAGTTTATCACATGTCTACATATTAATTATCAATGTTAAAATGGAGTGGATTCTTGATCTTAGATGGTAACCTTCGCATAATTGAACAATTCGTTTAGAATCTCTTTTCTCTGTCACCTATATATTATATATATAAGTATTTATATTTTATAAAAAAAGTTAAAAATCAACCCCAAAATGATTAAATCCTCCGATTGAAGTAAAACAACGATTTGTTATTAGAAACCTTTGTATCCACGGATCGTTACTTGGTTCTTACCAATACTATTCTACATATACAATAGGTACACTTGCCTATTTTGTGTGTGTTTAGTTTTTGTAGAAATCACTTTTATAAATCTAAAACATGATCTTGTGCAAAAGCTAAATATCCAACCTTTTATATTTTAACCACACGCGCACGCACACATCATTTAGCCTCATCTTTGAAGATCCCAAAAGACACGAAGATTCCAATCATTCATGTTTTCTCGCCAGCAATAGGAGAACAAGAAGTTGAAGAGATAACAAATGACAAAGAAATTGTACTTTGGGATCCATTATCCTCTAATAATTAAGGATCATGGATCCTCCCAATCAAGAAGTACATTCTAACTGGAGAGATCCCAACTATGGAGAATCCTAAATCTTTTAAACTCAAGGTATCACAATACATTTTTTCACATGATATGCTGTATAGGAAATCTCTTGCAGGTCCATATTTAATGTGCATCGAGGATCCTGAAATCCAAGAGGTACTTAAGGACTTTCACGAAGGAGATTGTAGCAACCACACAGGGGGAAGAGCACTATTCCCCAGGATACTGAGAACTGGATACTTCTGGCCAACAATGAAGAATGATGCAATGGAGTATTCAAAGAAATGTGATTCTTGTCAAAGACATGCAAACATCCTTCATCAGCCAGCAGAACCTATGTATCCTATATCCTCTTCATGGCCTTTCGTGAAATGGGGTATGGATATTGTAGGCAAGATACCAAAGGCAACAGGCGGAAAGGTGTTTATGCTTGCTATGACTGACTACTTCTCCAAATGGATTGAAGCAGAAGCATTCGTGCATGTCCGAGAAAGGGAAGTTATATCCTTTATTAAACAAAATATTATAACTAGATTTGGCATTCCTTCTGAAATTGTTTGTGACAATGGTTCCCAGTTTATCGGAAAAAGAACCACTAACTTTTGTGACAGCTGGGGCATCAAGATGATCACTTCTACTCTAGTACATCCTCAATAAAAAGGTCAAGCAGAATCTAGCAATAAGATAATCATCAATAACTTAAAGAAGAAGCTGAAATCCAAGAAGGGAAAGTGGGCCGAAGAACTACCTTATGTTCTTTGGGCTGACAGGACAACACCTAAGAATGAAACGGGCCAAACACCTTCTCATTGGTGTTTGGATCAGAAGCAGTTATCCCTACATGAATGGTAGTTCTTACAGCCAGAACGAGTATCCGTGATCTTGAGGCCAATGAAGAAATCCCTCTTGAAGACTTGGATACTGTTGAAGAACTCAGAGACCTGACCCAGATCAGAATGGCAGCTTATCAACAAAGGGTAGCTGGGGCATATAACAAGAATATAAGGATTAGAAGATTTCAAGAAGGATATTTAGTTTTGAGGAAAGCCTTCCAAAATATAACCAATCCGGCGGATGGGAAGTTAGCACCCAAATGGGAAGGTCCATATGTTTTGGACAAAAATCTACTAAGGATCAAGTATCCAAATCAGTTATGTGAGGTAAGGTGGTAACTCGATAATGACAAGTGCGTAATTGTAATATTGGTGAACACAAAGGTTTGATCACGAGGGAAAAGCCCTTAACCAAGATTTTCTTACTTCGGTCAAAACTTATCAAGGTAATCTTTGGTAAAATAACTCCGGTCAAGGATTAATAAGATAATCCTTGGTCGGATTACTTTAGTCAATGATCAACAAGGTAACCTTTGGTCGACAAGTATATGATTATCGTGATCTCCAGCACAAAAAACCCCCGGATGGTGAAAACTATCACCGTCAAGTTTATTGATAACTAAAAAGCGATTACAAGTGTTGTGAGTAAATGACCGAGATTACAAAGTATGCTAGTGTGTAGAGAGAATGGTAGTTTCTGCTCTAGAGTGTGTGTGATAGTACCTGTGTGTTTTCCTACTCGATCATAGCTCGTTTAAATAAGATAACAACAATAACAATATTTCCTAATTATTCGGAAGTCTTCCACCTATCCGCTCCACGATCTTTGACCACGTGCCAATAGCCGTCCAGTATCGATATAAGCGGTAGACCAGGTCTTATAGCCGTTGTTGATATTAACGCGTTCATCTTCACATTAGTTCATCCACTAATAGCTATATTGAAGTAGGATCCATGCTCCAGCTAGAGGTTGCTCTATGAGGATAGTTGATACAAATACGTCTTAAAGTTGCCACACCTGTCTAACACATCACCATACTAAACGCAATCATTAGTAAACAAGTAATACCGAGGATCGTAGATCCTTTATATCCTGATACATATTTCAAGGATAACCTATCCATAAGACAGTTAAGGATAAAAGATCCTCAATATAAAATTTATGGTCCAACAATTGCCCCCAAAATGGCGGGTGACAGTGGAATACAGCTGTCATTTTGAAATTCAAAATCACTGTGAAAACTGATAGATGGGATGGTTTTACCAGAATATTTACTATTTAGCCTCCAAGGTTAATTATAACCGTCTATATATGCCGCCCTATATCTTTGATTATATACACGCCTTCATCCAACGCATCAGGTATCCTTCTTACCTTTCTCTCTTATTTTATTTAATCATGTTTGCTGCTTCATTTTCTTCTTCTCCGGCCCCCTCTAAACCTTCCGAGCAAACCTCCGATGGCTCTGAGTTAGCCGAAATGGAACCACAATGTCTGCTTGCTAACCCATCTTCCGAAATCTTCAAGCTTACGGATCCCGAGGTCGATGACTTTCGTACACTGTTTCCAGTGAAAACCCTCTTCCAATCCTACGAATCAAGCGTCAGATGTGATGTTTACTCCAAGGTTTGGGTCTGCTTTCCGGTGACTCCCTTTCTTATTGGCTATAAATACCCTTTTCCATCTTTTACCCAAAGTTTTTTCGATTCTACCGGCATATCTTACATACAAGCTATGTCGATTATTTGGAGGGTTCTTAGTAATATCGAAAGAATCATCGAGGAGGAAAAAAATCAATTTCGGCCTTCCAGATTTATCATATTTTTATACCCTTACTACCTTCGGTTCTGATCGTTTCATCTTCAAATCCAAGCCTCGACAGCCACATCCGATCTCGAAAGCCACGCTAAATGATTCCCTGTGGAGAAATCAGTTTTTCTTCGTAAAACGTGATTCAATACCAGGGGGAATTGATCTTCCTTCAACGTGGGTCACGAAGGGTAGGATCCCGGATCCTTAAGGAGTAGCAGGATCCTTTATTCTTCAATCTTTACCCTGATGCTGTTTTTGTTGTTTGCAGTCGAGAACTTCGCTTCATTAAGCAAATTACCTGAAACAGAAGAGAAAGCAAAATGGTTCCTGGAGCTGGATACCGCAGTTAGAACTTTTCAAGCTCGATTTGTTGAAGGTTTTTGTGATATCTCCTCAAGTTCAAGCATGTCAAGTAAGTTAATAATTTAAAATAATTAAAGTAAAAAAGAAGACTTATCTGTCGATTTTTCTTCCACAGGCACCAAGAAATCAGGAAAGTCCACTCTTAAGTTCTCCCTGGATGATATCGATTGTATGGTTAGCTCTCCTGCTGTCAAGAAGGAAGCTTCAAAGGCTGGAACTAGCTCTGAACCCAAGACCGCCACGACCAGGGCCAAATCCACAGCTTCCAAGAGGAAAAGATCCCCTGATCTGACACCCATTGTGACATTGCCTGTTCTGTAAGTATACTGTTTTCTTCTAATATTTTAGGATCCAATATTGTTTCGATTATGATATGAAACTTGATGATAGGTCGTGACCGCTATGAGGGATTACTATGAAAAGATTATCCATCTGATGAGCGAGAAAATGTCAGGTCTAGGGAAAGCTATGGTTGCTAAGGATAAAGCTATTGTCCAGCTTTCCAAGGAGAAGAAACAATTGGAGGATCAACTATCCTTAGCCGAAGCCCAACGTTAAGAGGCAGTGGAGCAGGCAACTGTTGAAGCCAAGGTGTGGGCTGCTAGGTCGATATTCCAGGCATGGATCAAGATGGCGACTGAGGCCGGTGATCCTGATTTTGACAAGTCGGCCTGGGATGTGGAGAAATGGAAGGCTGCCCTTGATGACCTTGGTGGTGAGGATGACGAGGAAATGATTGAGAACACCGAGGCTGGGACCAGTGGCGTTAAGGATGCGGTTGAAGCTGGTAAGGAAGGAGGTGATACTGCGGTTGAGGATGCAACTTAAGTGGGCAATGAAGGATATCGAAGACAAGGCCCGAGCCCACTTTTTTATTTTGTGTTGATGTTTTTCTTAACAATTTCTATGGTCTGTAATAAACAACATTAACTAGGATGAAGGATCCATGATCCTTAGGACAATCTGCGGGGGTGACAAAGGTGGAGGGATCCTCTGTTTGTGGGGATGAAGCCTTTGTTGCCCCTGTTCTTTTTAATTTCCTGCACTTATGAACCGTTAGTAACTCTCACTTAACCCGGACGGATGGTCCATCTTTTCGTATGGTGAAGTCCGGGTCAAGAATTTTGGATAAGTCTTATTTTAATTGATATATAAATCTTTTGACTTCTTACTTGTTATTTATTTTCAAAAATTTTATTAGATATAATCCTAACATTGTTGAGACTTTGACAAATAATTTTAAGCAAAAGATTGTTAGAATAAAAGATCTTTATGAAAATCGTTTAGGATAGAATATCCTTAAGGGAAAAATTCTAGAAAGGAATATACTCAAATAAAAAATATTAGGATAAGAAATCTTTAATAGTTGATAAAATTTATACAAAAGAATTCCCTCAAAGGGCAAATTTTAGGATAAAGTTTCCTTAAGATAGGAAAATTTTTAGGATTAAAATAATTTTAAAGGAATAAATCTTTTAAACTGAAAAATCCAAAACTATTGCAACAAATATCATAAATAAGTTAATTAGCAGAGATCATACCAGAAGGTCAAGATAGACCTAAGTTACCAGAAGTGTTGAATTCTCAATGATCCTTGAAGGAATAGCTTTAGGATCCGGGATCCTTATATTTTTGATCTTTGTAGAAAACTTAGTAATTCTGTTGCAAATAATTCATAATATTAACTAGGATCAAATCCATTAAACTGGGGACAAGCCCAAATAATATACTGGGGACAAGCCCATGCATCTGGGTACAAGCCCGTGTAATCTGGGGACAAGCCCGTGCAATCTGGGGACAAGCCCGTGCAACTGGTGTTAAACTGGGGACAAGCCCAAATACTGGGGACAAGCCAAAACTGATGACTGGCCCAAATATACGGATGTTAACTGGCGACATGGCCCTTGAGAAGAGGTGAAAACACCTTAAACCTTAGGAAATGGTACGTCTACCATTATTCGTAGGATCCTCCATATGGCCGGAGACAACGAAATTGTCAGCCACTAAGCGTGTATTGGTCCCGCTGCCCCAAACTATACGTCGGATAGCGTGCGCAACTGGCAATCATGAGCAAGGTGAAAACCTTTAAACCTTAGGGGATATGACCATCGGGGGTCATACCCATTCGTGGGCAAGGCCAACGGAAATAGTAAAGTACCTTATATGTAAAGGAGAGGTGGCCAACCTCTTAGACATTGAACCTCTTATTGAAATCTGCGTTGTTACTTTAAAACTTGGAAAAGATAAATGTTAAGAATACATCATCCTTAGGATAACAAGAATATAAAATTGATAAGTAATCAGATAGATATTACCGATTTTAGGATCCTTAATCCTTGAAGGATAATATATCCTCTCAGGATACTGGATCCTGATTAGAAAAAAATATTTCTTGAGGTGGATGGCATTCCATGCTCTTGGTAACCTGTTGCCTTCCATTGTGAGCAAATGATATGCCCCCTTTCCTGCTTCCGACTCAATCTGATAAGGTCCATCCCATTTGGGCGCTAGCTTCCCATCAGCTGGATTCGTTGTGTTTTGGAAGGCTTTCCTTAACACTAGATCTCCTTCTTGAAATATTCTTTCTGATATTTTTGTTGTATGCCCCAGCTACCCTTTGTTGATATGCTTCCATTCTGATCTTTGCTAGGTCTCTGAGTTCTTCTATAGTATCTAAGTCTTCAAGAAGTATTTCTTCATTGGCTTCAGGATCACGGATGCTCGTTCTCGCAGTAGGAACCACCATTTATGTGGGAATTACTGCTTCAGATCCAAACACCAATGAAAAGGGTGTTTGGCCTGTTGCATTCTTTGAAGTTGTCCTGTCTTCCCAAAGAACATAAGGAAGTTCTTCAGCCCATTTTCCCTTCTTGGATCCTAGCTTCTTCTTTAGATTGTTGATGATGATCTTGTTGCTAGACTCTGCTTGGCCATTGGCTTGAGGATGAACCGGAGTAGAAGTAATCATTTTGATGCCCCAACTGTCACAAAAGTTAGTGGTTCTATTCCCGATAAACTGGGAAGCCATGTCACAAACAATTTCAGCAGGAATACCAAATCTAGTTATAATATTTCGTTTAATAAAAGATATTACTTCCCTTTCTCGAACTTGTACAAATGCTTCTGCCTTGATCCATTTGGAGAAGTAGTCAGTCATAGCAAGCATAAATACTTTTCCACTGGATGCTTTTGGTAGCTTGCCTACAATATCCATACCCCATTTCATGAAAGGCCATGAGGAGTATATAGGATATAAAGGCTCCGCCGGCTGATGAAGGATGTTTGCGTTTCTTTGACAAGCATCACATTTCCTTGAATATTCCATTGCATCCTTCTTCATCGTTGGCCAGAAGTATCCGGTTCTAAGTATTCTAGAAAATAATGCTCTTCCACTTGTGTGATTGCCGCAATCTCCTTCATGAAAATCCTTGAGTACTTCTTTGATCTCAGGATCCTCAATGCACCTCAAGTATGGACCTGCAAGAGATTTTCTATATAGCATATCATCTAATAAAATGTACTGTGATACCTTGAGTTTGAAGGATTTTGGATTCTCCGTAGCTGGGATCTCTCCAGTCTGAATGTACTTTTTGATCGGGAGGATCCAGAATCCTTGATAGTCCAAGGATAATGGATCCCAAAGTACAATCTGCTTATCACTTGTTATTTCCCCAATTTCTTGCTCTCCTATTGCTGGCGAGAGTATGTGAATAATTGGGATCTTCGTATTTTCTGGCATTTTTAGGGATGAGGCTAAATTTGCTAAGGCGTCTGCCCCAACATTTTTCTCTCTTGGTACCTGTACTATACTAAACACTTCGAAGGATTTTGCTAATTCCTTCACAATTTCTAAATATTTGATCATATTTTCACCTTTTACGGTATAAGAACCGTTAAAGTGGTTAGTAATGAGTAAAGAATCCATATGAACTTGAAGATACCTGATCCCCATACTTTTGGCTAAAAGTAAACCTGCTATGAGTGCTTCGTATTCTGCTTCATTGTTGGTAGCTTGGAATGCACACGCAATGGACTGGGGTATTATGTCCCCCTGTGGCGATTTCAGTAGGATCCCCAATCCTGTTCCTCTTACATTGGAAGCACCATCGGTGAAGAGTATCCAAGGATCCTTGGTCTTTTCTAGTTGCTGGACCTCCAAGTCAGCTTGTTTTTGTAGATCACTAGTGAAATCAGCCACCAAGTCCGCTAGTGCTTGAGACTTGATTGCTGTTCTTGGCTCATATATGCACTTAATTTTACAGCCCACTTGGCCATTCTACCTGATAACTCGGGTTTTCTAAGAACATTCTTTATAGGATAATTAGTTCTCAAAAAAATAGGATGAGTTTCGAAATAATGTCTTAATTTAGAGGAAGCCATAATAAGTGCAAGAATTAACTTTTCTAAATGTGAATACCTGGCTTCCGCATCTAGAAGACTTTTACTTACATAGTAAACGAGATGCTGTTCACCTTCATGTTCCTTCACCAAGACGGCACTTACTGCGTTTCCCGAGACGGCTAAATACAGGTATAAGGATTCTCCATCCACAGGCTTCATTAGGGCTGGAGCCGAGGATAAGTAATCCTTCAAGGCTGTAAGCGCAGCCTCATGCCTTTCCGTCCATTCAAACTTTTTATTCTTCCTAAGAATGTCGTAGAAGTCCTTGCATTTCTCGGAGGATCTTGAGATGAACCTATTGAGGGCAGCTATTCTTCCTGTGAGCCTTTGGACATCCTTTGTGTTTGCAGGAGATTTCAAATTGAGGATGGCTTCAATCTGCTCGGGGCTTGCTTCAATTCCTCTTTTTGTCACCATATATCCCAGAAATTTTCCAGCCTTAACACCAAAGTAGCATTTTGACGGATTCAATTTCATGTTATATTGGTTGAGGATGTTGAATGCTTCCTCGAGGTCTCTAAGGTGATCCTCAGCTTTCTTTGATTTCACCACCATATTATCTATGTAAAGCTCCATAGTCTTACCCAACTGATCCTTGAACATCATGTTGACTAATCTTTGATATGTTTCCCCTGCATTTCTTAATCCAAACGGCATAGCAGTATAACAATATATGACGGTAAGAGTCATGAATGCAGTATCTTCCTGATCAGATGGTTCCATCTGAATTTGTTGAAATCCAGAGGAAGCATCCATGAAAGTAAGCATTTCATGTCCTGCCGTTGCATCCACCATGGAATCTAGATGTGGTAGTGGGAAAGGATCCTTGGGGCATGCCTTGTTTAAATCAGTGAAATCGACACACACCCTCCACTTTCCATTCTTTTTTGAAACAACGACCACATTAGCTAGCCATCGAGGATACTGAACCTCTCTGATCATACCGGCCTTATGAAGTTTTTCAACTTCTTCTTGTATGATCTTGTTCCTCTCAGGAGAGAATTTCCTTCGCTTTTGATGGACAGGTTTAACAGATAAATCAAGGCCGAGTTTATGAGTGATTACCTCTTTTGAAATACCTGTCATGTCCAAGTGCTTGAAGGCAAAAGTAGATCTTCTTTGCCCTAAGAAGGATTTTATATCCTCATCGATCTTACTGGGGATACTGGATCCTAAGAACACCTTTATTTTTGGATCTTCGGGGTCCAATTCTTTAAGGTCTTTCTCCCGAGCTTCCAGCACATCCCTAGGATGTTGCTTTAATTGCTATGCTATGGTTGGCTTGGCTGTTGGCTTCATTGATGATAAATAATAGTTCTTGGCCTCCGCTTTGTCACCTACTATCTTTACAACTCCCCAAGGAGTAGGTAGCTTGATGCACTGGTGATAAGTTGAGGCTACATCCTTCATTCCTTGGAGCCATGGCCTACCTAAAATAACATTGCAACAGGAAAGGTTATCTATAACACAAAATTCTTGGTATGAATGTAACCCTTCGATATAAATTGGGAGGTTGATGTCCCCAAGTGTCTTCTTGGTTTCGCCACTGAAACCAACCAGCACAGAGGTTTTAGGAATGATTTATGAATCCGGGATGTTCATCTTCTTAAGGTCATCATGTTGGATAATGCTGACCGAGCTACCGCCGTCTACTAGGATCCTGCGTACATAATGGTTAGAGATAAATAAAGTAATAATCAAACCGTCGTGATGAGGATCCTGTATGTTCATTTTGTCTTCCTCATCGAAGAAGATTCTCTTGTCTGTTGTTAGGGTGGTTGTCACTATTGGTTGATCTCCGTTATCCATATTTATCTCTTTAGCGAGTCTTTTTGCTGCAGAGAAAGAAGTTCCACATATGTCTGAACCACCTGAAATGAAATTGACCGTTCGCACATCCAGCTTGTCCTGGTGAGGATCCTAGATCCTTGAATTGAAGAAGATTCTCTGATCAGTCACTCGAGTAGTGGGGATGAGCGGTCTTCTCTCGTTATCCAGTTCGAATTCTACCGCGGGATCTTCTCTTATGGCACAAGAATCTTGAAATAATTCGTAGCCTCTGGAGACAAAGTTGATCACATGAGCATCTGGCGGTGGCGGTGTTGCTTTCTGTGGAAGGTCTTCAGGATCTTGGATCTTGGATTTCTTCCTTCCCAAGAGTTCTTTAAAGTGACCCTTGCTCAGGAGGTAACCAATTTCTCTCCTTAAGCCGATGCATTCGTCTGTTGTGTGGCCAAAATCTTCGTGGAAAGTGCACCACTTAGACTTATCCTTAAAGCCAACAACCTTCTCAATTTTTTCGGGGCCACCTTGCTTTTTCTCCCAGATCCTTCATGGCACAGATCAAGCCATGAGTATCCACAGAGAAACAATAATCGGAGATGCAAGGATAGTCTTCATCGTCATCTCCTTCTTCAACTGCCCGCACGTTCTGATTATTGAACTTGGTGTACGGCTTTGAATTGTTGTTCCTATTCCAGGATCCTTTATTCTTTTAGGGGGTTGGTTGTTTTGCTTGTTCCCCAAGACGATCCTGGACCTTTTTGTCTTCTTCCAACCGGATGTATCTTAATGCCCTGTTTCTGACTTCGTCTAATGTCCTGCATGGAGTCATCACTAAATCATCATAAAAGGGGGAGCTCTATTGAATTCCCATCTTGAATGCTTTAACAGCACTAGTCATGTCAAGATTTGGGATTTCTAGAGCTTCCTTGCCGAATCTGGTGACGAAATCCCTAAGGGATTCATCACTAGGTTGGACAACACGATATAAATCACTAGTTAACCTCTCAAATTTCCGACTACAGGAAAATTGAGTGTTAAACAAGTTAACTATTGAGAGAAATAAGTAATTGAAAAGGGAGGAAGACTTAGCAGCCATTTTAGAGCGGCTCCCGTTAGTGTGGATCCAAAGCCCTTGCATAGGCAAGCTTCCTTGAGTCTCTCCGAAATAGGATTGATCTCCATCCTTTCCCTATACCGTGCTACATGTTTTTCAGGATCAGTGGGGTCCCGTCGTAAGTCTTCATATTCGGAGTCTGGAACCGCTTCGGGATTTCAGCATCACAGATAGGCAGAGCGAATCTGGATACTCTGTGGCTTCCCTCAGGTATCTCGGGAATTGGTCTCATGACCCCGGGAACACTGGATATCATATCCTTGAGCTTCTGCAGCTCCTTGGCCATAGCTTGGTTGATACCTGCATCCTGCATGGAACCACGGTTAACATCTAAGGATAAAGGATCGTACAAGTTACCTCTTTGCTGAGTGAAGGTTGGCATCTCGGATGAGTAGATGGGATAGGAGGAGTCTGCGATAAGAGTTGGTCCTCCAGAGGCTATAGTTTGCATGGGGATTATGTCTCCTTTATGGACTTCGGAGGACCGTTGATGTTGTACGCCTGAGGATCCTTGATTCGGAAAGAAGGATCCTTGATTCGGGATGAAGGATCCTTGATGTTGGGTACCATAGGATCCTTGTGGAAGGATGACTGATCCTTGCCGATAATATGAGGATCCTTGATTCTGCTGACCCAAGGACCCCTGTTGAAGGATAGATGATCCTGGCTGAAATAGCGAGGATCCTTGAGTCTGTTGACCCATGGACCCCTGTTGAAGGATAGATGATCCTTGTGAGAACTGAGCCATGGATTCTGGACTGGTGAAATCCAACATCCTTGGCATCAGGGGGGTGAGATCCTCTGCTGGCCTCTTGTTCTTCTTGAGATCTTCTATCTCACGGAGGATCCTCTGGTTGGTCTTGTTCTGTTGCTCCATATATGCTTTCACCTGCGAAAACATAGATAAAACCTCACTGTTATTATTAACCACCAGCGCAGCAGCAGCGGTTTTCGAGCTCTGGAAGACTGGAAGCTGTGTCTTGCTTCCAGCAGCAGCAGGCCGTTGCGTTCCCGTGATTGGCGGAGGCATCGGTGGCAAAGTCCTTGATGAGAGAGGAATCGTTGCCGGCATGGTTTATGAAGCAGAGGTTGATTCAAAGGCCATTGATAATGATATGGGTATGAAAAAATTGAGAATGATAGGAATAATATGGATTATAGCACCAATTGCCACACGGTGGGCGCCAAATTGTTTTGGACAAAAATCTACTAAGGATCAAGTATCCAAATCTGTTATGTGAGGTAAGGTGCTAACTCGATAAGACAAGTACGTAATTGTAATATTGGTGAACACAAAGGTTGACTAGGAGGGAAAAAGCCCTTAACCAAGATATTCTTACTTCGGTCAAAACTTGTCAAGGTAATCTTTGGTAAAATAACTCCGGTCAAGGATTAATAAGATAATCCTTGGTCGGATTACTTTAGTCAATGATCAACAAGGTAACCTTTGGTCGACAAGTATATGATTATCGTGATCTCCGACACAAAAAACCCCCGGACGGTGAAAACTATCACCTTCAAGTTTATTGATAACTAAAAAGCGATTACAAGTGTTGTGGAGTAAATGACCGAGATTACAAAGTATGCTAGTGTGTAGTGAGAATGTTAGTTTCTGCTCTAGAGTGTGTGTGATAGTACATGTGTGTTTTCCTACTCGATCATAGCTCGTTTAAATAAGATAACAACAATAACAATATTTCCTAATTATCCGGAAGTCTTCCACCTATCCGCTCCACGATCTTTGACCACGTGCCAATAGCCGTCCAATAGCGATATAAGCGGTAGACCAGGTCTTATAGCCGTTGTTGATATTAACGCGTTCATCTTCACATTAGTTCATCCACTAATAGCTATATTGAAGTAGGATCCTGGATCCATGCTCCAGCTAGAGGTTGCTCTATGAGGATAGTTGATACAAATACGTCTTAAAGTTTCCACACCTGTCTAACACATCACCATACTAAACACAATCATTAGTAAACAAGTAATACCGAGGATCGTCGATCCTTTATATCCTGATACGTATTTCAAGGATAACCTATCCATAAGACAGTTAAGGATAAAGGATCCTCAATATAAAATTTATGGTCTAACACTATATCTGATTGAGTCGGAGGCAGGAAATGGGGCGTATCATTTGCTCACTATGGAAGACAAAAGATTACCAAGAGCATGGAATGCTATCCACCTCAAGAAGTATTTCTTCTCATCAGGATCAAATATCCTTTGAGGACCAATTATCCTTAGAGGATCAAGGATCCCAAAAATTGGTAATATCTATCTGATTACTTATTCTTTTTATTAATTTAAGGATAACATATTCTTAACGATTTGTTTATTTCAAGTTCTAAGTATCAATGCAGGGTTATAATAATATATTTGATGATCTAGAGGTTGGCCACCTCTCCTTTACATTTAAGGTACTTTACTATTTCCCTTGGCCTAGCCCACGATTGGGTATGACCCCCGATGGTCATATCTTCCAAGGTTTAAAGGTTTTCACCTTTCTTACGAAGTAGAGTTTCTACACTCTCGCCTGTAGCGCATGTTATCCAACGTTTAGTCCGGGGCAGCGAGACCAGTACACGCTTAGTGGCTGATAATTTCGTTGTCTTCGGCTATATGGAGGATCCTATGATTTATGGTAGACGTACCATACCACCGGTTTACAACATTTTCATGTTGTCTCACGTTTGGGCTAAATCCTGGTTTGGGCGAGTCCTCAGTTGACATCTGTATCTTAGGCCAATCCCCAGTTTTGGGCTTGTCCCCAGTTTCGGGCTTGTCCCCAGGTCACGGGCTTTTCCCCAGTTCACGGGCTTGTCCCTAGTTGTACGGGCCTGTCCCCAGTTTTTTATTTGGGCTTGTCCTTAGTTTAATGGGTTAAACCCCAGTTAATATTACAAGTTGTTTGCAACAGATTTTCTAAGTTCAATAATAAGAATCAAGAATCATGGATTCAAAATCCTTGGCTTATTTCTGTATGAATCACCGAAGGTTCTATGCTTATGATAACTTAGGTCTACCTAGACCCTATGGTATGATTTCTATTAATGAATTTACATTGTCTTAGCTGGAATGATTTTAAACGTTTTAGTTTAAAGGATTACCCCTTTAAAGATATTCTATTCTAATAATTTTTATCAATTATTTAAGGATATTCTATCCTACAGTTTGTTTTTATTAGAATATTCTATCCTAAGTATTTTTCATGAGGATATTTTATCCTAAAACTTCTTGCTCGAGATTATTGCTTAAAACATTCAACTAGATTAAATTTATATCAAACAAACTTTCAAAATAACAAGTAACAAACAGATAGTTAAGAGTTTTATATTATTTAATATAAGTCACTTGTACTTATCCAAAATCCTTAACCCGGATTTCACCATACAAAAGATGGACCTTCCACCCGGGTTAAGTAAGTAGTACTAATTGTTCATAAGTGCAGGAAAATAAAAGTCAGAGATACCAAAGGCTTCATCCCCACAAACAGAGGATCCATCCACCTTTGGTACCCCTGAATTTCTTGAGGATCAGTGATCCTTAAATCCTAATTACTATTGTCTGTTACAAACCATAAACCATTATCCAGGAAAACATCAACATAAAAAAATGGGCTCGGGCCTTGTCTTCAATATCCTTCATCGCCCATTCAAGCTGCATCTTCACCATCCGCAACACCTGCTCCTTCACCGGCTTCAGCCACATCCATGACTCCGCTCGTGCCAGCCTCGTTCTCCTCAGCTATCTCCGCATCTTCATCGTCGCTAAGAGCTGCCAGAGTAGTCTTCCACTTCTGCACATTCCAGGTCGCCTTATCAAAAGCAGGATCACCGGCTTCCATCGCTATCTTAATCCTTGCTTCCAGCACCGACCTGGCTGCCCACATCTTAGCCTCTTCTGTCGCTTGCTTGACTTCTTCTTGGCGCTAGGCATCTGCTGTGGATATCTGATCCTCTAGCTGCCTCTTGAGTTGGGCTAAAGCTTTATCCTTGTTGACCACCGCATTCCCTAACCCAGACAGCTTGTCACTCATTTGGCTCACAATCTTTTCGTAATGCTCTTTGAAAGCATTCATAACCTATAAACCAAACATTAAGCAAGGATTAGAAGGATATTGGATCCTTAAATTCAATATAGCAGGATACAGGATACTTACAGTGAGAACATGTCATAGTGGGTTTCGAGATCAGAGGACCTCTTTCTCTTGGAAGCGGCTGATTTAGCTCTGGTAGTTGCGGTCTTAGGCTCGGAACTAGCTGCTGCCTTCAGAGTTTCCTTCTTAATGTCTTGAGGAGTGATCATACTATTGATGTCTTCCAAGGTGAACTTGCTAGCAGATTTCTGAGACTTCTTAGCGCCTACAAGGTTAAGTTAACAGATAAGTATTTTATCTAATTTTATTTATTTCAAAATTATTATATTAAACTTACTAACATATTGGAGTCTGAGGAGATCTCACAAAAAGCTTCAATAAACCGGGCATGAAAGGTTATAACCTTAGAATCCAGTGCAAGGAACCACTTTGTTTTCTCATCTGTTCCAGGTAGCTTAGCCAAGGAAGCGAAGTTCTCAACTACAAATAAAAAGAAAAATCAAAGTTAGATTAATCATCAAGGATCCTATCGTTTTTAAGGATCCGTGATCCTACCCTTTCTAACCCATTTTGAGGGAAGGTCAGCCCCATCAGGTATGGAATCACGTCTGACGAAGAAGAATTGATTTCTCCAAAAGGAATCATTGAAAGTGACCTTTAGAAGCGTATGGGGTTGTCGAGGCTTAGATTTGAAAAGGAATCGGGCTGGACCATGGGTAGTGAGAGTATACAAATTAGGATAACTCTGGAAGACCGAAATCAATTTTTTCATCCTCAATTATTCTTTCGATGGTTCCTAACACTCTCCAAAGCATCAGCATAGCCTGGATGTAGGACATGCCAGTGGAGTCAAAGAAGCTTTGTGTTAAAGAAGAGAACGGATAACGATAACCAATAAGGAAAGAGCAAGCCGGAAAACACACCCAAGTCTGTGAGAATACGTCGCAACGGATGCTAGAGTCGTACGATCGGAACGTGGCTTCTGGCGGAAACAAAGAATGGAACTCAGCGACTTTGGGATCCGTGAGTTTGCAGATTTTGATAGAAGGGTTGGCTATTAGGTTTTGTGGTTCCATCTCCGACAACCCAGAGTCATCAGAAGATTGGTCGGATGGTTTAGAAGGAGGTAAAGAAGACGAAGTGACAGACATTATTATCAAAGCTAAGAAAATAACAGAGAAAAGAAAGGATACCTTATCTGTCGCTTGGATATGTGGTTATAAAAGATATAGGGACGGCATATATAGGCGGTTACGATTAATATCAAGGGCTGGATGGTAAATATTTCTGGCAAGCGTCTAATAATCCAGTTTTCGCAGAAGATTCAAATTTCAAAATGCCAGCTGTAAAGCATAAACACCTGCCATTTTGGGGGCAATTTTTAGGACTGATATTTTCAATGCTGAGGATATGTTATCCTTGAGGATGTGTCTGGATCAGTTATCCTTTTGAAGAGTTCCAGAGCTATGTCGAAGATCAAGGATCCTCAGAGGTTGGTATTATTAACAATTGTTTCACGTGTGTAGGTGATGTACATAGAAATATACATCTTTTAAGCATCAAATAATCTCTAAAAACTGCAATTTTTATTAAATAACATAGCATAAAAGGCTACTTATCATAATAAAATATAATTTCAGGTGAAACCAAGCTCCAAACGAAGAAACAAGTGAAAAGACGAAGAAAAACAGAAGAAAACACAAAAAAGATAAAGAAACACGCTCCCATGCCTCAAGAAACACGCCCCCATGCTTCTGAACACAAGAAAAGACAAAACCTGGAAGACAAAGCACGGGGCCGTGGACGTCTACACAGAAAAGACAAAAAAAGAATTAGCACATGTCACTAAAAAGCACGGGGCCGTGCATCAGTAAGCACGGGGCCGTGGTCACCTTTCAGAAAAGACAAAAAAAATCTGGCACATGTCATAAAAATGCACGGGGGCGTGCCCACTAAGCACGGGACCATGCTTCACACTCCAGATTGCCTATAAATAGTGGCTCATGTTTCACTCATTTGGTGTGCCTTGAAAAGATTTCTATCCGATTCCCTCTTATAAAAACGCACACTAACACTCACATAGAAGGTTTAGTGAAGAGTTTGAAGGTTTGGAGATCATCACCATCAACCATCATCATCAACCATCATCACCATCATTAAGAAGGAAGATTCATCTACATTTGGTTAGATCATTCTAAGTTTAATCATGTATTTGTTATCATCATGCATCTTAATGTTTATCATTATGCTCATTATGAGCTAAACTCCTTTTACCATCTAAAATCTATGAAGAAGCTTTGTTTTGCTTGATAAATATACAACACATGTGGTGTAGTCTAGTAAAGTACATGGTTATATTACAATTATCTTTTAATGAGAAATGTTTCACCATCTTAAATTACTAATTCAAAGTTGGTGGTTGTCAGTTATATTGGCAATCGTTCATGATCGATTCATGTTCCTGAAAGACAGAAATACTTTGATACATTATCGAAACAGGATCCTTATATTGTACTTAGAAATGATGAGATATAAGTTATGATGTATTTCCCTAAATCTTGGTAATCCGAAAATGGCTTTGCTTAGGATATCAAGCTAGTTAAAGAAATCATATGTTAACGGAATGTGTAATCATAACCTACATAAATCAACCAAGGGGAGGTTGTGTGATGAACTACAACCACCCGAAGTTGTTAGATTTGGTATTTGAGAAATCGAAGTAAATCCTAATATTTTTACTTTACGAAACTACTTGCCAACTTAAATTGACATCATTGAGATGGCATGACATTAGGAAAGGGTGGACTTTAAAATGCGCATGCTATCTCCTTAGTGCCAAAGATGCTCACTTAAGGTTTAAGGAGCTACCTATCATATATTATTACGGTAAGTTTACCACATGTTTAAATATTATTTATCAATGATAAAATGGAGTGGATTCTTGATCTTAGATGGTAACCTTCGCATAGTTGAACAACTCGTTTAGAATCTCTTGTCTTCGTCACCTATATATATATATATTATATAAGTATTTATATTTTATAAAAATTTCAAAAATTAACCCCAAAATGATTAAAACCTCCGATTAAAGTAAAACAACGATTTATCATTAGAAACATTTGTGTCCACGGATCGATACTTGGTTCTTACCAATACTATTCTACATATACGATAGGTACACTTGCCTATTTTGTGTGTGTTTAGTCTTTGTAGAAATCACTTTTATAAATTTAAAACACGATCTTGTGCAAAAGCAAATCATTCCAACCTCTTATATTTAGTAAGACACATACGCAGCACACACAACATCAGCAGGTTATTATTCAACAAAAGTAACGACTCCATGACTGAGTCTACCTTAATATTCGCTACTGCAAAGCTCTCAGCACGTGGTCAAATGAACGTTAGAGGAGTTGTGGAAGAGTGGCGGATAGTTAGGAGTTATTGTTATGTATAATTTCCTTTATAAACATCGAGATAATGATCGATTAGGACTCACTTGTATACACACACACTAAGAGCAGAACTCAAAATTCTCTCTACTCACTAGAAATCATTGTAATATCGATCACAATCTCCAAACACTTGTAACCTTTTTTTTGATTAATAAATTGGTGATCGACTAGTTGTCATCACCCGGGGTTTTTTTCTTTTGATCTGAACAAGATCAAAGGGTTTTTCCTCACAACAAATCACGGTGTTCATTTCATTTTTGTTCATACAATCGTTGTTAATATCATAGAACTATACCTCACAATTACGGATTTGGATACATTATCCTTAGCTGATTTTTATCCAAAAGAACACTTGCCAAATACGCCATACAACCTTGGCGTAAATATTTCAATAGCTTAATATGAGATACGAGAGACAATGTAGTACCAGATTTCTCTCCTTGTACAGTGATCGTTTCATTGTTTGAAATGAGAATTCTAAAAGTTTTGTCTTTACAAATGATTTTGCCTTATACTTAGATAGCCAGTCCATACCGAATATTACATCAAAACTTCCTATTCTACTGGGAGTAAATCGATAAGGAAGGATTGGTCGTTTAGGATATAAGGGCAGTTTTGAACTATTTGGTTAACAATTATAGACTTACGCTTAGTGAGTTCTATAGTGTAAGGATCTATTAGTTCACTAACTGGCATATTCCCCATAGGTAAAAGTTTAGCATATACAAAACTTCTATCAGCACCCGTATCAAACAAGACTGAAGCATATTGATCAAAAACTAAGAATGCACATGTTTCTATATTGGGATCCTGTCGCGTTTTTCCCGATCCAATACGAAAGCGCGTACCCTAGCTGGGTTGGAAGTTGATGCTTGCCCTTGGTTTTGTCTTCTTACTGCTAAAGTGTTCCGTACTACCACATTCATAACATGTACGGAGGTTCATTGTAGGTGGGTTTTGTTGAATAGATTGTTGTCGAATTGGTCGGGTCTAGGTGGTTGTGGATGGCGAGGATGGCTTGTTTGAAATTGTTGGTTTGCAGTATCCATTATAGTTTTACAATTTGAGGCATAATGCCAAATATTTCCACATCTTTGACATACAACCGTTCAACATTCACCCGTATGATGCAAATTACATTTCCTGCACTTTGGCAACAACCCTTTGTAAATATCTTGTTTCATGTCGGAACTGGTCATGGCATAACTCTGATTTGCAGAACGGATTCGTTTATTTTGTGGTTTCACTTGTGCTCTAGACGCATAATCAGTTCCTTGACCAGACGATTCCCTTGATACTCTTAATACACCGCTTCTTGTGAGATCGAATGTAACGACCCAGGCTTGTGACACGACACTTTCCAAAGTTGGGTGGCTATCGAATTGACTATACTTCTCACTGCTGGGGTCAGCCCCCAAATGTAGCGTTCAATGCGCTTGGGTTGAGGTGTTACCATCCATGGTACTAGACTATCATGTTCATTATAACGATTGGTGTACCCCACATGGTCAGTGTTAGGGCACAAATTTTTGTTCTGAGGATATGTTGTCCTTATATGACTTATGGATCATTTATCCTTAAGATATGTCCCGGGTTGCTCAGGATTAAGAATCCTCAGTGTTAATTATCTAATAACAATTGTATACTTTGATTGGTATTATATTTTTCAGGTATAACGGCCAAGAGACCAAGTCAGCCCACTAAATCACAGTCCAAAGCATCTAGCACGTGGTCAAAGTGTATGCAACGTTATAATGGAATAGTGGCGAGTTTGTAGGGCTGTTAGTTTCTTTTTATTTAAATTGAGTTATGATCAGCTAGGTTGACATACAACACACTCGTTAGGCAACACACAGAGATTAGTTCTAGCAATATTCACATACATTTAGATTCATTGTATTCACTGATCATAATCTTCAATCTTGTAACACCTTTTGATTAATAAACTGGTGATAGACGATTTGTCATCACCTGGGGTTTTTGTGCAGGCGATCCTTTAACCGATCAAGGGCTTTTCCTCGCAACAAATCTCTGTGTTCTTATCCATTTTTTTGCTACTATTCATCATTGTAACACAAGCACTATACCTCACTAAACAAATTTGGTTACATTATCCTTAAACCGAATTTTGACCAAAACAATTTGTGCCCACCGTGGGGCGATTGGTGCTTTAATCCAGAAGATTTCTCATCAGTTTTCAACCTTTTTCTACCTATATCGTTATCAATGGCCTCTCAACAAACTTCTGCTTCAACCACCATGCCTTCATCGATTTCTCTCTCTTCAAGAGCTTCACTGCCAATGCCTCCTCCACCCGCGGGAGCACACAGAACCACTGCTGGAAACAAGACACAAACTCTTGTCTTCCAAGGCTCCAAATCCTCTGCTGCCACATCTGTGGTAAATACTAACAGTGATGTTTATGCTATGTTTTCACAAGTTAAGGCGTATATGGAGTAGCAAAACAGGACCAACCAGAATATCCTACGCGAGATAGAAGATCTCAAGAAGACAAAGAGGCCAATGGTGGATCAGACTCCCTTGATGCCTAGGATGCTGGATTTCAATACTCCAGGATCCATGGCTCAACATGCTCAAGGATCCTACATCCTTCAACTAGGGTCCATGGGTTAGCATACTCAAGGATCCTCGATCTTCAAGCGATCATCCATCCTTCAACTAGGGTCCATGGGTCAGCATACCCAAGGATCCTCGATCTTCCATCAAGGATCATCCATCCTTCAACCAGGATCAAAGGGTCAGCATACTCAAGGATCCTCGATCTTCCAGCAAGGATCATCCATCCTTCAACCAGGATCCATGGGTCAGCAAACCTAAGGATCCTCTTTCCTTCAGCAAGGATCATTCATCCTTCAGCCAGGATCCTCTGGGTTGTTTCATCAAGGATCCTTCAACTCTCAACCTCAAGGACCCTTCAACTCTCAACCTTAAGGATCCTCAGGATTTCAACACCAAAGGTCATCAGAGGTTCATGAGGGAGACTTTATTCCTACGCAGACCATTTCCTCTGGAGGACCAACTATCATAACTGATGCTTCCTACTCATCTGGGATGCCCACGTTTAGTCAACAAAGAGGTAACATTTATAATCATATATCTTTTGACTCTAACCTTGGTTCTGCGCATGATACATGTATCAATCTAGCTATGGCCAAGGAATTTCAGAAACTGAAGGATATGATATCCAGTGTTCCAGGAGTGGTTCGACCCATCCCTGAAATTCCAGAAGGGAGCCATAAGCTGTCTAGGTTTGCTCCACCAATATGTGATGCTGAAATCCCGAAACACTTCCAAACACCCAACAAGAAGATTTACGATGGCCCAACTGATCCATAGGAGCATGTGGCCAGTACAGGGAGAGAATGGAAATCATTCCCATTCCGGAAAGGCTTAAAGAAGCTTGCTTCGTAGAGTTATCCAACTTTGTGATGAATCCTTAAGGGATTTTGTTACAAAGTTTGGAAGGGAGGCCTTAGAAATCCCAAATCTTGATATGGCTACGATTGTTGAGGCATTCAAGATGGGGTTACATAAGGGCTCTCCATTTTATGATGATCTTGTTATGACCCCATGCATGACATTAGATGAAGTCAGTAACAGGGCACTCAGGTTAATAAAACTGGAGGACGATAAGAGGATACAAGAATGGTTAGAAGCTCCAACAAAACAAGAGTCACCTGACAAGAAACAAGCATCCTCATTCATGAACAACAATTCCAAGCCATATTCAAAGTTTAACAACCAATTAGTCCATGAGGTCGAAGAAAAAGATGATGATGAGGATTATCCAAGAATTTCCGAGTATTGCTTCTCTGTTGATACCCATGGCTTAATATGTGTTATGAGGGATCTTGAAGAAAAAGCAAGATGGCATTGGAAAAACGAGAAATCAACATTATTCAAGGATAAGTCTAAATGGTGTGCATTCCACGAGGATTTCAACCATATGACCGATGACTGTATCGGTGTGAGGAGAGAAATTGGGTATCTTCTAAGCAAGGGCCACTTCAAGGAGCTTCTAGGAAGAAAGAAATCAAGGATCCAGGATTCTGAAGATGTTCCACCAAAAGCAGCTCCACCACCACCTGATGCACAGATCATCAATTTTATCTCAAGAGGTTCAGACATTTGTGGAACCTCATTTTCCTTGGCGAAGCGACACGCCAAGGAAACCAAGTTGGTAAATGGTGAAAGACCCATCCGGTCAACCACGTTAACTGATCAAAGGGTTATAACCTTTGATGAAGAGGATCACATGCACCTTCAAGATCCTCACCATGACGGTTTGATTATTACTTTGTTTATTGCTAATCACTATGTTCGCAGGATCCTAGTTGATGGCGGGAGTTCAGTAAACATAATTCAGGCTGATGTGCTCAAGAAAATGAACATCCCTGAATCAGAAGTCACACCAAGATCATTTGTCCTTGTTGGTTTTAGTGGAGAAACCAAAAACACATTGGGGGACATCAAGCTGCCTATTTATATTGTGGGAGTAAATTTTTTTCCAAATATTTTGTGTTACAGATAACTTGTCGTGTTGCAATGTGATTTTTGGCAAGCCCTGGATACATGAGATGAAAGAAGTATCTTCCACCTATCATCAATGTATCAAACTCCCAAATCCATGGGGAGTAGTAAAGATAGATAGTGACCAAGCAGAAGCAAGGAACTACTATACCTCCTCTATGAAGCCAGCTACGAAGCAAACCATCGCATAGCATGCACAATTCAAGAGAGGTACTGGAGGCTCGGGAAGAAGATTTGAAAGAAGTGTCCTTGGACCCTAAGGATCCATATGTAAAGGTATATATAGGATCCAATATCCTTAGCAATATTGAAGAGGATTTGGTATACTTCCTCAAACACAGGAAGTCCACCTTTGCCTTCAAACACTATGATATGATAGGTATATCTAAAGATATTATTACATATAAATTAGGGATAGATACTTCTATTAGGCCTGTCCACCAGAAAGGGAGGAAGTTTGCGCCTGAAAAAAATACTCAAATCAAGTATGATACGAGAGGTAAACTATTCACGATGGTTAGCCAATGTAGTGGTAGTTTCTAAAAAAAATGGAAAGTGGAGGGTATGTCGATTTTACTGATTTAAATAAGGCATGCCCCAAGAATCCTTTCCCTTTACCACACATTGACTCTATTGGTGGATGGCACAACATGACATGAAATGCTAACTTTTATGGATGCTTCCTCTGGATTTCAACAAATTCAGATGGAACCATCTGATCAAGAGGATACTGCATTCATGACTCCTACAGGCATATATTGTTATATTGCTATGCCATTTGGACTAAGAAATGCAGGGGCAACATACCAAAGACTAGTCAACATGATGTTCAAGGATCAGATAGGCAAGACCATGGAAGTCTACATAGATGACATGGTAGTGAAGTCAAAGAGAGCTGAGGATCACCTCAAAGATCTTGAAGAAGCATTCAACATCCTGGATCAGTATAATATGAAACTAAACCCATCAAAGTGCCATTTTTGTGTGAAGGCTGGAAAGTTCCTAAGTTATATGGTGACTAAGAGAGGGATAGAATCAAGCCCCAAACAGATTGAAGCCATTATCAATTTTAAGTCTCCTATAAATGCTAAAGATGTCCAAAGACTGACAGGAAGGATAGCTGCCCTCAACCGATTCATTTCCAGGTCCTCAGAGAAGTGTAAAAACTTCTATGATATCTTGAGAAAGAACAAGAATTTTGAGTGGACTCAAAGGCATGAGGATGCACTAAAGGCCCTTAAGGATTACTTATCCTCAGCACCAACCTTAATGAAGCCAATAGATGCTGAGCCGCTATCCTTATACTTTGCGGTTTCAGGTAATACAGTCAGTGCTGTTCTGGCCAAGGATCATGAGGGTCAACAGCATCCGGTATATTATGTAAGTAAAAGCCTCTTAGACACAAAGGTCAGGTATTCTCACATTGAAAAATTAATTCTTGCTTTAATTATGGCCTCAACCAAGTTGAGACACTATTTTGTAACACATACTATTATTTTAAGAACCAACTATCTAGTTAAGATTGTGCTTAGAAAGCCAGAATTTTCTGGAAGGATGACCAAGTGGGCTGTGAAGCTGAGCGCATATGATATTCAATATGAGCCCAGAACAACCATTAAGTCACAACAGCTTGCAGACTTTGTGGCTAATTTCATTGCAAAAGGAAGCTAATTTGGAAGTCCAACAACTAGAAGAAACCAAGGATCCTTGGACCCTCTTCACAGATGGATCATCCAACTTAATAGGAACATGATTGTATATTCTATTGAAATCGCCACATGGGGACATAATACCCCAATCCATTGCATGTGCATTCCAAGCCACCAACAATGAGGCGGAATACGAAGCACTTATCGCAGGTTTACTTTTAGCCAAACAAATGAGGATCAGGTATCTTCAAGTTTATATAGATTCGTTACTTATAACTAACCACTTTAACGTGTCTTATACTGTGAAAGGTGAGAACATGATCAAATATTTAGAAATTGTGAAGGAACTAGCAAAATCCTTCGAGTTGTTTAGTATCATGCAGGTACCAAGAGAAGAAAATGCCGAGGCAAATGCCTTAGCAAACTTAGCATCATCCATGATGATCCTGGATGATGTAAAGATACCCATCATTCACATATTGTCTCCGGCAATTGAAGAACATGAAGCTATGGAGGTAACAACGGATAATGTAGAAGAATTCAAGGATCCTTTATCCTCTCCAAAAGCAGGATCTTGGATCCTTCCAATCAAGAAGTTCCTCCAAGACGGAGAAATCCTTACAGGGTAGAACCCTAAAGCTTTTAGAATAAAGGTATCACAGTTCATTATTTACAAGATGCTGTATATACAAAGTCTCTTGCAGGTCCCTATTTGAGATGCATCGAGGATCCTGAAATACAAGAGGTGCTACAAGACGTCCATGAAGGCGACTGCGGCAACCACACAGGGGGAAGAGCATTATTCTCTAGAATACTTAGGACTGGGTACTTCTGGCAAACGATGAAGAAGGATGCTATGGAATACTCAAAGAAGTGTGATGCTTGCCAAAGGCATGGAAACATCCTTCACCAGCCAGTAGAACCAATGTATCCTATATCCTCTTCATGGCCTTTCATGAAGTGGGGAATGGATATTGTTAGCAAGTTACCAAAGGCTCCCGACGGAAAGGTCGTTTTGCTTGCTGTGACAGACTACTTCTCTAAATGGACTGAGGCAAAAGCATTCTTGCATGTCCGATAAATGGAAGCTATATCCTTCATTAGAAGAAATATTATAACTAGATTTGGTATCCCATCTGAAATTTTTTGTGATAATGGATCCCACTTTATGGGGAAAAGAACTAATAACTTTTGTGAGAGTTGGTGCATTCGGATGATCACTTCTACACCAGTTCCTCCTCAAGCCAATGGTCAAGCAGAGTCAAGCAACAAGATTATCATTAACAACTTGAAGAAGAAACTAGGATCCAAGAAAGGAAAGTGGGTTGAGGAGCTTCCTTATGTTCTTTGGGCTGATAGAACAACATCGAAGATGCAGCAGGTCAAACACTCTTCTCATTGGTGTTTGGATCGGAAGCTGTAATTCCTATAAAAATGGTGGTTCCTACTGCCAGAACAAGCATCCGTGATCCTCGGGCCAACGATGAAAGTCTTATCCAGGATCTAGATATTGTTGATGAGTTCAGAGACCTAGCAAAGATTAGAATGGCTGCATACCAACAAAGGATAGCTGGGGCATACAACAAGAACATCAGGATTCGAAAATTCAAGAAGGAGATTTGGTCCTAAGGAAGGCTTTCCAAAATACAACTAATCCCGCAGATGGAAAGCTTGCACCGAAGTGGTAAGGGCCCTACTTGATTGAGTCAGAAGCAGGAAATGTAGCATATCATCTACATACCACGGAAGGTGACTAACAACCAAGATCATGGAATGCTATCCATCTTAAGAAATACTTCATTCAATCAGGATCAAGAATCCATGACAGATCAAGGATCCTAAAGTCGGTAAAATCTTGTCATTTATTCATTTCAGATTTATATTATTAACTAAAGATAATATATTTTTAACATTTATCTTTTTCAAGCTTTAAGTGACAATGCAGATGCCAGTTAGAGATTCACTGATCAAGAGGTTGGCCACTTCTCCCCCACATTTAAGGTACATCAATATCTCCCTGGTCTAATCCCACGATTAAGGTGTGATCCCCGATGATCGCATCTTGCAAGGTTTAAAGGTTTTCACCTTTCTAACGAATTAGAGTTTCTACACTCTCGCCTATAGCGCACGTTATCCAAAGTATAGTTCGGGGCAATGTGACCAGTACACGCTTAGTGGCTGACAATTTCATTGCTTTTGGTTATATGGAGGATCCTACGAATTAATGGTAGACGTACCATACACAAGGTTTCTAACATTTTCATGTTAGCTCAAGTTCCAAGGTTTCTAAGATTTTCATGTTAGCTAAGGTTTTGGCGTTTTCACGTCACTTACGTTTGGGCTAAATCTCGGTTCGGGCAAGTCCCTAGTTTAACATTCGTATATATGGGCTTGTCTCCAGCTTATTTGGGCTTGTACCCAGTTATTTGGGCTTGTCCCCAGTTTGTCGGGCTTGTCCCCAGTTTGTAGGGTTTAATCCCAGTTAATATGATAAGTTATTTGCATCAGGTATCCTAAGTCTAACTACAAGGATCATGGAAGAATTCACATTTGTGGTAACTTAGGTCTAATCAGACCTTATGGTATGATCTTTACTTATTAATTTACATTTGTTCGGATTAAATCTTTATAAATTTATATTTTTAAGGATTCAGGATCCTTAATATGTTTTTACAAGGATAATTTACCCTCCAAATTTTTCTTAAAACTTTCCTTAAAACTTTTCTCAAAACTTGTAATGAAACTAAAACTATAGCAACTATGCTTTCAGAATTATAAACAATAAGCAAATAGTCAAAAGATTAAAGTTAGTGTTATTAAAAGTCACTTGGGCTTGCCAAAAACCTTAACCCGGATTTCAACATATAAAAGATGGACCATCCACCCGGGTTAAGCAGGTGTTACTAACAGTTTTAGAGTGCAGGAAAGATAAAAGAAAGAGGTATCAAAGGCTTCATCCCCGACATAAAAGGATCCATCCACCTTTGCTACCCCTTATAATTGTCTTAAGGATCACAGATCCTTTACCCTAGTTTAACTATTGTCTTATGTACAAACTAGAAAATATCCATCAAAACACAAACAAATAAAAAAGTGGGCTCGGCCTTGTCTTTTCTATCCTTCATTGCCCACTTTGGCAGGCTCCTCTTCAACTGTTGCATCCTTCCCCGCATCCGTAATCTTAGTCTCTTAACCACCAGCCACGGTATCCGTGCTCTCACCGGCTTCATCCTCACCACCGTCTAATGCTACCAGAGCCTGGTTCCACTTTGCCAAATCCCATGCCGACTTGTCAAAGGATGGATCATTAGCCTCGGTGAACATCTTGATCCTGGCCTGGAGAACAGACTTGGCAGCCCAAATCTTTGATTCATTGGTAGCACGGGTCACCTCCTCCTGCAGCTGAGCCTCAACTGAGGATGCGTGCTCCTCGACCAGTTTCTTTTCCTTGGTCAGCTTAGAGATCGTCTTGTCCTTAGCAGCAGCCATGGACATCATCCCAGACAGGGTCTCTTCATAGTCCTTCACCGTCTTGTCGTAGTATCTATTGGCAGCATCCATGGCCTATATGTTACAACAAAATTAGTTCAAAAGGATTTTGGATCGACAAGGGCAGATGAAAAGGATAAAGGATCCATACATTGGAAATGAGATGCTTTCCAGCCTCAAATGGGTCTTCCGGCTCAACAGTCTTCTTTCTCTTGGATGCTCCAGACTTAGCGCGAATCGTCACAGGACGTGGCTCATGGACTGGTGTGGTCTTTGGGGTTTCCTTCTAAACAATAAGACAATCAATGTCTTCCAAAGAGATTGAGAGGCAGATCTACCAGATTTCTGAGCACCTACAAAGCGTAACATAAAGATAAGTTTTCTATTATTTTAAATTAATATCAAATAATGTTTTTTAAATACTTACTTGACATGTTGCTGACCGATTCTGAAATTGACTCTTGAAAGGCTTCAACAAACTTGGCTTGGAAGGTTCTAATTTCCGGATCCAGTGCAAGAAACTTCTTCACTCTTTCTTTGACTCCGGGAAGCTCAGCCACAAAGTAAAGTTATCAACTAAGAAAAAGAAATAATAACATAAGTTGAAGAATCAGTTATTCTCTCCGTGTTATCTAAGGATCCGAGATCCTACCCTTATTGATCCACCTCTTGGGTAACTCAGACCCACCAGGGATTGAGTCCCTTTTTACAAAGAAAAACTGGTTTCTCCAGAAGGACCCATTCTGGGTGGCTTTATGGATAGGACTTGGTTGTTGTGGTTTGGATTTCAAAATGAAACAATTAGAGCCGTGAGTGACCAGGGTATAAAGATATGACAGCTCTGTTAAACCAAACTCGGGACCTTCTTCATCAACAATCCTTTCGATGGTGCGCTGTTTCATCCATAACATGGGCATCGCCTGAATGTAGCTAATCCGGTCAAGGTAAATAAACTCTGGGTAAAACTTGGAAAGGGGAATGTGCAACCGATTAAAAAAGTTGAGACAGAAAGTAGATCCAAGATCTGGATATACAGTCACTTCGTACGGTGGAGTCAAAGGGATGAAAGACGGTGCCGGCCAAAAATAATGATCGGAGATCATCGATTTCAGGGTCGGTGAATTTACAGATCTCAAAGGAGGGGTTAGAGAGAAGACCTTGTGGTCGGAGTTCTCTTGAATCCAAATGTTCAGAAGAAGATGAAACGAAGATGGTTGACATATTAAAAAAGAAAAATTAAAGAAAAGGAGAGAAGGATACTTTTTTAATCGTCGAGAGTGTGATTATAAATGGATTATGATTATCACCTATATATGCGGCAAACATTAATCAGGCTGGGTGATTATAATTATATCTGACTCATGTTTAATCTTCTTATTTTTGCAGGAGATTTGAATTTCAAAATGACAGTTGTCATCCACAAACAACCGCCATTTTGGGGGCAATTGTTAGGGCACAGATTTTTGTGCTGAGGATATGTTGCCCTTATATGACTTATGGATCATTTATCCTTAAGATATGTTCCGGGTCGCTCAGGATTAAGGATCCTTAGTGTTAATTATCTACTAACAGTTGTATACTTTGAATGGTGTTATATTTTTCAGGTATAACGACCAAGAGACCAAGTCAGCCCCCTAAATCGTAGTCCAAAGCATCTGACACGTGGTCAAAGTGGATGCAATGTTATAATGGAATAGTGGCGAGTTTGTAGGGCTGCTAGTTAGTTTCTTTTTTATTTAAATTGAGTTATGATCAGCTAAGTTGACACACAACACACTCGTTAGGCAATACACAGAGAATAGTTCTAGAAGTATTCACATACACTTAGATTCATTGCATTCACTGATCATAATATCCAATCTTGTAACACCTTTTTTGATTAATAAACTGGTGATAGACGATTTGTCATCACCCGGGGTTTTTGTGTTGGCGATCCTTTAACCGATCAAGGGATTTTCCTCGAAACAAATCCCCGTGTTCTTATCCATTTTTTTGCTACATATTCATCATTGTAACACAAGCGCTATACCTCTCTAAAAAATTATGTTACATTATCCTTAAACCGATTTTTGACCAAAACAGTCAGCGCCTCTCATTTCTAAATTACAAAGTTCATGTTTCAACCTCTAGATTTCATTTCTTGGGCAAACATGTTCTAATACAAGAGTTTTGAGTTCAACCCATGTTATACGGTTTATCGCTTCTTGTCCCCATGTTTGTGCAATTGTATTCCACCACATTAAAGCATGATTGACAAACATACAAGTAGCATACTTAGCTATTCAGTCTGGTGGACAATTGCTGATATTAATTACGGACACAGTCTTTTCAATCCATTTAACCAATCCATTTGGTCCTTCGGTACCACTGAAATCTATTGGTTTACACGATGTAAATTGTTTAAGCGAACACTCCCACCGCGGGGGATTCGCGTTACCAGAAGCATTGACATTCGATGGGGGAGTAGTATTCGTTACATCATTGGTGTTCCGTACGATTTCGGGGTTTCCAGTGACATTAACATTCGATCGAGTATTATTGTTAGTAGCAGTATTAGTATTCACTGGGACAGTAACATTTGCAGCTGTATTAGCATTTAACGGGGCAGTAGTACCCATAGCTGCATTAGTATTCAACGGAGGTGTAGTATTAGTGGCCGTATTGGTGCTTGAAGGCTGATTAACAGTTGTATTTGCATGAATACCAGCGGTGACTTTCGCTACTATAGTCGGAATCACTGTTTGCAATTGTCGGGAAATCATTTCGGCCGCTCCCACCTCAGATATAGTAGTAGTTTTCTTCGGGGTCATTCTATAACAATAATCAAATATATTAATTAGTACCATTTACACCATAGAGAGAACATTACTAATATAATCATAATCATAAACACACGACTATACCAAAAGAACACATTTGTATTACACATAACTGCACATGTACATATGCATCCAAAATCGGTGCATAGGCTTAACCTTGTATAGGGCAACGCTTGATTTTGTGTACCTAAACTTGCCGCTAAGTGACATAGAGACTTAACCCAGTAAGGGCCCGTGCTTGTAATAATAGCAAGTCAAAAACATCCTCCATGTCAGCGCAACATGCTACTACAAAGTGCTTCACGGGGTATCAAAAGACTAAGTAAAACAGAACCATTACTACTCGTGTTTCTATCTATCAATATGTATATAATACAACAACACACAAACAACCATTAGGGATGCATTAACTGCCTTACAACCCCATAACTGGGTTGTCACCCTGTCCAAACACCATCGAGAATAAGTATCAGATCGTTGTAAGCTCATCACTGTTTGGTGTATATCCAACATACAATCATATTGCTCACGCCTTCTCTGGATGTTGATGGCTACAACTATTGAGTGCTTTACTACCTGATCAGTCAATACTCCTAACCAAGGTGGATCAGTTAGATGGGGAAGTTCCTGGCCAGGTGCAGGTATACCCCATGTTGGGTAAGGTATCTCAGTAACCTAGATACGTGAGGTTCCTCCCTATGATAGGTCAATTTGGGTGGGGAAAGGGTACTATCAGGTGGGTGTACACGCATACGGGCAGTCTGGCGGGCTCTATGAGTTGGTGTAGTCACTGGGGAATGGTGTGATGGTGGTGTGGGAGATCTAGAAGCTCTAGCTGGTGAGTGGTAAACACTGGTGGCTCATGTCTCATGCCTAGGTGATGCGCTAGGGGGATAAATGTCACACCTATAGCCTGATAAGTTAGGATCATCAATGGGTGCCTCATAGGGAACCACGTCTATCTCACTCACTTTCGTTTATTTCGTCATCTTCGTCCTCCTCAGGACCCTCTTCTGGTTCTTCCTCCTCACTGGATAGTGTTGGTATTTGATCAGCTGCACAATTTGTAGCTCTCGTCATCCCTCTACACAAATGTTAGTATAATAATAACATTTCTCGATAATATAAATTATAATAAGGTATAATATTAATTACAATTTGATATATACATGTATTCATACATATAACACAAATAAGCATTCAAATACACGTATATATAATTAATGTTATATTTTTATACACGTTTGTTGCTGTTTTAACCTATCTAGTCTGGGTATGGCTGTTATGCCTAGAACATGCCAATAGTCTTAAATTGTGACGTTATACAATGACTAATGATCAAAATCGGACTTGGCTCAGTTTCAACGTTTTTCGTGCCTAGCCAAGTTGGTCTTTTACGCATACCGGAAATAGGTAAGATCACACAAACTTGAGTAAACGTACTGTTTGATAAAATGATTCGATTTATGAAAGAAAATTAGGGTTTTAATATCTGGATTGGCCGCAGGGTTCGTTAACATTTTTATGCGACTTTGATTGTACAAAACGCGTATAATTCATCTAGATTGTCCAGAATTTATTAAAAAGTTTTTTTTATCAAATTTATTCACAAATATGATATTTGACCACTTTTGACATTTTTAAATATACTAGTTGCCACTTTTATCAAAACATATATAAATTAAATGTTCAACTTATTATAACTCTTTATATAAATATATATAAATTATGAGAATTTTTATACTAACAAATTAAAATATGCATATTTTTATAAAAACAATTCTAGAATTATTAAACTGGTTTATTTATTTATTAAAATTCGTTTTATATGTTATTTTTATCCTATAAATCTCCCGTTTATACCAACTGATACCTAGAAAAATCCGATTATTTTTATTAGTGGTGAAAATACCCTCAAATAATCCCTGTAAAATTTCTAGAACTTAGCTTTTTAGCTAAATTACATTTTTGCGGATAATTCGGCTGTTAAAACTCGATTAAACAAGAATGTACAAACCATATCTAAACTTCTCTAATAGACCCAAAATTTTTAGTGTGATCTTACAATGGAATTTATGAGTTCTCCACAAAATATCAGAGTTTTCCAAACTGTTTATCTATTTTTTATAATAAATCATCAATAAACGGTAATAAAATTGCCACATATTCCCCTCTTTATCGAAACATTACCAGATTTGGAAAGGGACTCATTAATATGATCCCTGATGTCCCTAAAAAGTTTCTTAGTCTGCGTCACAATCTAATCCTAAACAGCCTCTAAACTAGGGTTTTCGGTTAATACCTTTGCGATTTTCGATCGGTTAAGCCCTCTTTTCAAGTTTTCGGATCCTTGGTTATTTATATAAAGTATCTAAAGATCAAGTACAACAAAACCAAGCATATAAAATAAATCATCCATCCTTGTAACATAGGGTTTCAATTAGGGTTTGAAATCGAGTTTTTAAACCGTAAAAACGCGATATAAACATCCTAATATGTGTTTTGGCCAAAAAAGTGTATGATTCTGTTTTTTAACCATGTTTAGGATCAAAACATATTTTTGGATCATTTTAAAGGTTTTTAGATGGTTAAACATGTTTTTCACTAATCAAAACTTAGTTCTTTAAGTTTAAACATGATTATACTTGTATAAAACTCATTAAAATTAATTGTTTACCTTAGGGTTTTGCTAGAAAAATGAAAGATAGTAGAAGTTTTGAGTTTTTTGGTGATAAAATGTGCAAAATATCAAGGAAATGTATTGAAGATAACATGAGGGGTGGGGGCCCATGCTTTCGGCCGCCAATACAGGGGGGTGGGGGTAGACCCCTTGTTTACATCGTTTTTCATGCCCAACGTGAAATCCCGAGTTCAAATTTAGTTCGGGTTTGGTTTTTGATTAGAAAATAGTTCGGGTTTGACAAACAACGCAACACCGAGTGTTTTCAGCTAATTTTTGTTAATTAAGAAAAACATACTGAATCGTTGTAAAAACATTTCCACGGATTTCTAAAAACATCTTATATAAGTGTTCTATTAGTCTTTTTCGGCTTGATTGATGATACAATGCTTGTTTTGGTACTAACGATCACATTTAAGTTCACAACGTATTGTTAAACGAAACTCTTTTCGTTTAAATGGTTTTGTACGTACGGGGGTCTTAATATCAATATGTTTGTCACTACAATATAAATATAATTTATATATAACCCCCCCAATGTATATACGACTCATAACCAATATCGTTGGGTTGATCGTTACGAAATAACCGATTAATCGTTTACTCACTACGTAAATAAATAAGGTGTACCTCGTTTTGTCACGAATGTCACATGTGAGTAAAGCTTAGTTAAAGAGTAAAACATGTTTATGATCATACCTTGTAATGAAACCGCATACAATAACAAAAAACAAGAAACAGTTTAAATGTATTACATACAATGGAATTCTTAAATGATAACACCATACAAAACAATTGTAAGCCCAAAAAAATATATTTAAAGTCCAACTTAACTTCAAACCCATGTTAGTCAAAACAAGCCTAAAAAAACATACTGAAAACCCACAAACTAAACATGAACTCCATGCATAAATATGAATTCAAGCCATAAGATAAACCCAAACTATCATTGTTCTTAACATTGCCAAAGATATAAACATGTTAATCTGGTATGCAGCTTTTTAATCACTCTAATCATGCACCAACTCTTTTTAAATATCGATCCATGACTTTTTCTCCATTAAGATATTGTAGTCCCCATTATGAAATAATATGAGTAGATAATCATAGCGGAATGGGAAGAATCACATAAGTATTATTGTACTTGTATGTGTAATTCTTATTATTGATCTAAAAGAATTAAAAGTATGCTTTTTGTAATAAACATGCAAACATAATAATAAGCTAATAAGAGAAAAAACTCCGAATCTAATTTAGTAGTTAAACCCACTGATTATAATTTATGGACTACATATATCTTTTTCTTAATAGTTTCACCTCAAAACAACCTAAAACTACTCTAAGCTACTCATTTTTGGGGTGATGTTCATATTCGTTCATTAAAATTGAGTATGTTCATGTTCGTTGGTTTAAAACATAGACAAACAGTTCTCGAACGTAAGCGAAAAACTAAGTTAAACGACCATAATAGAACAAACATAAATGAATACAAACAAACATTCTTTACACACAATAAAATTATGATCAACCTAAATAAGGAACACACATATATTTATTTAAACAAAAATCGTTGTAGGAGTGACGAACAGACTAATATTTATGCATTAAATCTAAACAAACTTCTGCACAAAAAAATAAATAAAAAATGAACCAAATTGAATAAAACTATTAAATCTAAAAAAAATCACCGTTGAAAAATAAAAAAAAAATCACTAACAAAAATAAAATAAAAAGTTTATTAAAAACAAAAGACTAAACTTCATAAATACAACAAATACATACAAACAAATAAGAAAACCACAAACTAATCTTCATATAAGTAAAAAATATAACTCTCCATGAAATGAAAACACATGCGACAAGAAAACAAAATATTCGACTTGCCCGTTTAAAATAAATGCGAAAGTTAAATTAGGCTTCAAAAATTCAAACGCATCAATTTAAACAAAGTCCAGTGCACTATGAAGCCGAAATTTCATATCTTAAACAACATGTTGGGCCACGTTAATTCATGCATCCATGAAAGCCCATGTGATACATTAAACAACATATATGTTCCGTATCATTAACCAAACCTAACAACTCCATAAAAACGTAGATAAAACAAAGAACAAACTTTAAATCCACTTTAATTTCATATCTTAAACAACATGTTGGGCCACGTTAATTCATACATCCATGACAACCCATGTTATACATTAAACAACATATAAGTTCCGTATCACTAACCAAACCTAAAAACTCCATAAAAACGTAAATAAAACAAAGAACAAACATTAAATCCAACTGAAAATAACATACTTTATAGAGTCATGTGGGCCACATTAAGCTATAGAGTCATGTGAACCTGTTTGAGGTGATCCGTTAAACAACATATACGTTTCGCATGATGTAACATTTGAACATTTCATAAAAATATAATAATGGATTTACTATTATTAAGAAAGTTTATTATTTATTGTTTAAATAATAAAATATGAGCATGGGCTTATGAGACTTAAAAAATAGAATTAGGAATAAAAATGGACATAGGAAAGGAATATGGGCCTAAGGTCCATGGACTTAAGATATAAATTATAAAAGCTCCTCAAACCTCCCTAAATATCATATTACCTACTTTTCATATTTTCTAAACACACTCAAAACACACACATCATTCTACTATGTTCGGATCCAAGATTTACAAGACAAACCCTACTCGTTGGTATGATAAAACTTATTCAAGGTACGTTTTAAGAGGTAAATCTCATTCGTTCATGTTCGGTTCGTTAGGGATTTTAAAATCTAGCTACACCGGGTTCTAGAAATCAGTAAAGGTTTAAGATTTAGCCTAAATGAGTTAGGCTAAATAATAATAAATTATTATTATTATTATTATTATTATTATTATTATTATTATTATTAGATTATATATTATTGCAAACCCAATTGCTACATGTTTAAAATCAACTAAGGATACTGTAACCAAATTCGTAATTGTGGGACTTGGTGTTTGTGATTGAATAAGTAATATGTTGATGAACACAAAGATTTATACGAATAAGCCATTGATCTTTAGAGGATCAACGGCATAAAAACCTCGGGTGATGACAATTGTCTATCACCAATTTATTAATCAAGAAATCGGGTTACAAATGGTGGAGTTTATGATCAAATATTACAAAGTAGCTAAGTGTGTGTGAACTGCTTAAAGAGAGTTCTGAGAGAGTGTTTATGAACGTGAGCAGCAAGTGTGTGTATATGTGACCTAATTTGATCATAAACTCAATATATAACTCAAATAACAACTAACAAAAATGTCCTATAAATCCGCCACCTTCCCATTATCTTCATCCACGTCTTTTGACCACGTGCTGAACAAGTCCAGTAGCGAAATATCAGGTGGACTAGGTCTTGTAGCCGTTACACTTATTAAATATCAACCTACACATAAGAAACAATCGTTAGGGATACCAATTACCGAGGATCCTTGATCCTGACACAACTCCGGAACTCTTCATAAGGATAATTGATCCAGACTCGTCTTCAAGAAAATATATCCTCAGTACTTAATTATTTGTGACCTAACAATTGCCCCCAATTTGGCAGTTGATGATAAGATCACAGCTGTCAAATTGTATTCGAATTTCAAAAGATGCAAAAAATCAGATGAAAAGACAAAAATAGGGGTTAAAATGAAAAATAATTAATAAACTTAGGGATCAAAGATAAAACCCGATTCCCTTCTTATTCTCTCCATTCCAGAACCTTCTCATCTTCAATCCTCTATAGTTCAGGTAATCCTTTATCTCTTCTTTCTTTCTTCCTTTTATATTCCGTGTCATTCTATGTCAACCGATAGTCGATTCTCGAATTCGTCCAACCATATGGACGAAGATATGAAAATTCAAGGTTTCTTGCAAAACCCTTCGTCGGAAATTTGCAGATTTACTGACCCCGAAATAGACCAAATAACATCCTTGTTTCCTTTTGGCACCGTATTCAGACCTTATGACTCTTCTACCCCAAGCGACATATCATCGAAAGTATGGGTCTGCTTTCCGGCCTGCCCTTTCTTACTTGGTTACTCGTATCCATTCCCAGACTTTACCCAACGGTTCTTCACCCTCACTGGCATTAGCTACATCCAAGCTATGCCCATGATCTGGCGAGCCTTGTCAACCCTTGAGGAAATTATAGCCGACCATGACCTAGATTTCTGACTCTTCGAGCTCTCGTATCTGTATTCCCTGTATACTCACGGATCCAGCCGATTTCTGTTCAAATCCAAGCCTCACCAACCGGTACCTCTCGAAAAAGTCACCCAAAACGGCTCTTTCTAGAAAGGCCAATATTTCTTCATTAGACGGATTCGATTCCGAATGGGAATACACTTCTGAGTAGATGGATTAGGCGGGGTAGGATCATTGTAATTTTGGCACTTTTATAATAGAGGTTGAAACTTTAACGCTGACTCACTTTTCTGTTCTGCAGTTGATAACTTTGCAAAGTTGGCTGAGCTTCTAGGAACCAAGAAGAGAGTAGCTACATTCCTTGCTTTGAGCCCCACAAGCCGGACTTCAAAATTAGGATGCTTGATTCTGATTCAGAAACTGAACAGTCAAACGCCTCACTTCACAATAATATTGTTTCGGATAGAAATCTGCTAAGGATAATGTATCCAAATTCGTTTAGTGAGGATTAGTGCTAAGGTGATAAAAATAAGTATGTATCGATTACAAGCGCAAACAAAAGGATTTGTTACGGGGAAAAGCCCTTGATCTGGTTCGGATCGCCGGCACAAAACCCCGGGTGATGACAAATCGTCTATCACCACTTTATTAATCAAAAAAAGGTGGTACAAGGGTTGGAGTTGTTGATCAACAGATACAATGAATGCTATGTGTGTGTGATTACATATAACTTAGCAGCTAGGGTATGTGTGAACGTGTGTTCTAATGTTGATCACAGCTCAATATATAAAGAAAAAGAACAAGTAACTAACTAACAACTATATCCTATAAATCCGCTAGTATTCCACTCTTCATCATCGTGCTGTTTGACCACATGCTAATAACCGTTTATTAACGAATTAAGTGGTGGACTAGGTCTAGGAGCCGTTATTGTTATTTAAACGTCAGTCTTCATACAAAATTCATCCATTAATAGTTATGTTGACTAAGGATCCCGGATCCAGACTTCAGCAAGAGAACTCTCCAGGAGGATCATTGATCCTAGCACGTCTTCAAGAATAACATATCTCGTCCTTAGTACTCAGTAATTGGTCCTGTCATTCTGCTACTTCTTTCACTGGCTTAGTCTTCAGTCTCAACCATGTGTTGCAGGTGTCTTGTAGTGGAATATACAGTAGACTGGATCTTAAAGTTGTTATACCTGTCTAACACATCACCATACTAAACGCAATCATTAGTAAACAAATAATACCGAGGATCGTTGATCCTTCATAACCTGATACATATCTCGAGGATAATCTATCCATAAGATAGTTAAGGATTAAGGATCCTAATCATAAAATTCATGCCCTTACAATTGCCCCCAAAATGGCGGTGATTGTGTAAAACAGCTGTCATTTTGAATTTTGAACTTCTGCGAAAACTGGATGATGGGACGGTTTTACCAGAAATATTTACCATTCGGCCCTCGAGTTAATGATAACCGCCTATATATGCCGCCATATACCTTGGTCATAATCATACCTTCAAGCGATGCATCAGGTATCCTTCTCTTTCTTTTCTTATTTTCTTTAACGATGTCCACTGTTTCGTCTTCTTTTTCTCTGCCTCCCTCTAAACCTTCTGAACAATCTTCCGATGACTCCGAGTTGTCGGAGATGGAGCCACAATGCCTCATAGCTAACCCGTCTTTTGAGATTTGCAAACTCACAGATCCCGAGATTGACGAGTTCCGTTCGTTGTTTCCACCGAAAACCTTATTCCGATTTTACGAATCTAGCGTCCGCTGCAATGTTTATTCCAAAGTCTGGGTGTGTTTTCCGGCGTTCCGTTCCTGATGGGCTACAAGTATCCTTTTCCTCTTTTCACTCAAAGCTTCTTCGATTCCACCGGCATATCCTATATACAGGCTAGCCTATGGTTTGGAGGGTCCTCAGCACTATCGAAAGGATCATCGAGGAGCAAAAGATCGACTTCGGTCTTCCGGAGCTATCACACTTGTACACCCTTACCACCCACGGTTCTGACAGATTCATCTTCAAATCCAAGCCTCGACAACCTCACCCGATCTTAAAAGTCACTTTAAATGATTCCTTATGGAGGAATCAGTTTTTCTTTGTAAAACGTGACTCAATACCAGGAGGGATTGATCTTCCTTCAAAGTGGGTTAGAAAGGGTAGGAACCTGGATCCTTAAGAAATTGCAGGATCCTTGAAGCTTTAACTTTAACTCTGATTCTTTCTTTTTGTCTTCAGTTGAGAATTTTGCTTCTTTGGGCAAGTTACCTGGTACAGACTAAAAAACAAAACGGTTCCTAGCACTGAATACCGAGGTTAGAACCTTTCAAGCTCGTTTTGTTGAAGCTTTCTGTGATATCTCCTCGGGTTCCAGCATGTCAAGTAAGTTTATAATAATTTTAAGATAAATAAAATTAGAGAGAATACTTATATGTTATTTTTCTTTTACAGGCGCCAAGAAATCCCAGAAATCAGCCGACAAGTTCTACCTAGAAGACATTGATTGTATGGTCACCTCTCCTGTCATCAAGAAAGAAGCTTCAAAAGCAGCTACCAGTTCCGAGACCAAGATTGCAACAACCAGGGCTAAGTCCGCTGCTTCCAAAAGAAAGAGGTCCTCCGATCCCGAGACCCATTATGACACAGTCCTCTCTGTAAGTATCCTGTATCCTGATACTTTGAACTTTAGGATCCAATATACTTCTAATTTTGATTACTTTGTCGTTTATAGGCTATGAATGCCTTCAAAGAGCACTATGAAAAGATAATCAGCCATATGAATGAAAAGCTGTCAGGGCTAGGGAAAGCCGTGGTTGCCAAGGACAAAGCCATGATCCATCTCTCCAAAGAGAAAAACAGTTGGAGGATCAGCTATCCTTAGCGGAAGCCCAACATCAAGAGGCAGTGAAGCAAGCTACGGATGAAGCCAAGGTGTGGGATGCCAGGTCAGTATTCCAAGCACAAATCAAGATGGCGAAGGAGGCCGGTGATCCCGCTATTGATAAGAAGAGCTGGGACGTGGAAAAGTGGAAGACTGCCCTTGATGCTCTTGGTGGCGAAGACGATGAGGAGATGGCTGAAGATAATGAGGCTGGGACTAGTGGTGTCAAGAAGGTGGCTGAAGCTGGCGAGGGAGAATGTGCTGCAGAGGGTGAAGATGCATCTTAGGTGGGCGATGAAGGATACGGAAGACAAGGCCCGAGCCCACTTTTTTATTTGTTGATGTCTTTAAGGATAACTTGGTCTGTAATAAACAATAGTAAGTAGGTTTAAGGATCACTGATCCGCAAGACAATTTCCAGGGGTACCGAAGGTGGATGGATCCTTTGTTTGTGGGGATGAAACCTTTGGTGCCTCTGATGCTTATTTTCCTGCACTTAAGAACAATTAGTAACACCTGTTTAACCTGGGTGGATGGTCCATATTTTTGTATGGTGAAATCCGGGTTAAAAATTTTGGTAAGTCCAAGTGACTTATGTTTTAACAATATAAAACTTTTAACTTTCTGCCTGTTATTTATTTTAAAAGTTTGTTTGATATAATCTTAGCTTCATTCAAAGTTTTAAGAGTAAATTTTGAGCCAAGGATGTTAGGACAAAAGATCCTTATGAAAAATATTTAGGATAAAATATTCTTGAATAATAAACTCTAGGATAAAGTATCCTTAAAAAATCGATAAATTTTTTTTTTATAATAGAATATCCTTAAAGGAGTGACCCTTAAAACGTTTAAAATTATTGCAACTGTGACAATACAAACTTAATAATAGAGATCATACCAGAAGGTCTAGGTAGACCTAAGTTACCATAAGTACTGAACCTTTAGTGATCCTTGAAGAAAAAACTTTAGGATTTTGGATACTTAGAATTTTGATCTTCACAATGAACTTAGAAAATCTGTTGCAAACAACTTATAGTGTTAGTGGGATTAAACACATTAAGCTGGGGACAAGCCCAAATAATAAACTGGGGAAAAGCCCGTGCAACTGGGGACAAGCCCGTGAACTGGGGACAAGCCCAAAACTGGGGACAAGCCCGTGAACTGGGGACAAGCCCAAAACTAGGGACAAGCCCGTGAACTGGGGACAAGCCCAAAACTGGGGACAAGCCTAAAGCTGGGGACAAGCCCAAATACAGATGTTAATTAGGGACTCGTCCAATCCGGGAATTAGCCCAAACGAAGATAACATGAAAACGTTATAAATCGGTGGTATGGTACGTCTACCATAATTCGTAGGATCCTCCATATAGCCGAAGACAACGAAATTGTCAGCCACTAAGCGTGTACTGGTCCCGCTGCCCCGGACTATACGTTGGATAACGCGCGCTCCAGGCGGGAGTGTAGAAACTCTATTTATAAGAAAGGTGAAAACCTTTAAACCTTAGAGGATATGACCATTGGGGATCATATCCAAATCTGGGCTAGGCAAAGGGAAATAATATAATACCTTTAATATAAAGGAGAGGTGGCCAACCTCTTGATCATCAAACATATTATTAGAATCCTGCATTATTATTTAAAACTTGGAAGGAACAAAAATTGTTAAGAATATGTTATCCTTAAAAGAGTAATAAGAAATTTAAAAGGATAAGTGATTAGCTGGATA